>NW_016690266.1:1948182-2200454 GCF_001604755.1 Lepidothrix coronata | reverse complement strand
AAACAACCGAAAAAAGAAACAACCGAAAAAAGAAACAACCGAAAAAAGAAACAACCGAAAAAAGAAACAACCGAAAAAAGAAACAACCGAAAAAAGAAACAACCGAGGAGGGATAATCATATAGTTGCTACATTTCTCACTCTAACAAGTAAAAAAAAAGAAAAATAAATCAGGAAATCATATTTTTTATTGAGATTGTTTGGTCTTTCATTCCAATTTACCCCATATGTTACATAGACCCATCTTACCATCCAACTTTTAATTACTACAATAATATACTTCTGCTATGATAAACATCTAGAACCAAGTACTTTCACTGCAATATATTCTTAAGTGTTGGGGAGTTTCAGCTGCAGATCTCCTTTAGACATGCACAAAGGTCTTTGAGGTAGCAGGCAAGTTTTAAGAAGGAATATCAAAAGGAACAGAAATAGCTCCCGTGGTACTGCTTTAATCAGTCCTCTGCTTCTATATCTATGAAACACTCAAGTCACACATCAGAACTCAAACTGGAGTTCATTAGATGGGAGGACTCTAAGTGCACTTTAGAATCCCAATAGTGTACAGTGAGTTTTCTTTTAAGGCTGGGATAAAGAGTTGACGGTACAATTAATCTTTCACTAAAATGGAAGCTTCAGAAGAAATGCATCGAAACATAGAAACATTTTGTTTTGCTGTTTGCTAAAACCAAATATCTTAATGCTCCTTCAAATTAAATTATTTTTGTTAGTCTACCACAATGATGCAATGTGAAAACTGATCCAAAACTCACCTGTATTTTCATATAGTATTTGCTGAGAATGACGTGTTATTTTTAAAGAAACTGATTAATCTGTAGATCTGACTTCAACAAGATAAAACACCCAGTTAACTACTCCATGCACACATACACACAAGATTGAGACGTATTGTGTCTCCCATTTCCTTCTTTTGTCAGTTTTCCTGCAGAACAGGTCCCCAAGTAAAAACAGAACGAAGTGTGTTCTGGAAAGAGAGACTTGCACATTTTTCCCATGCCTCAGAATATCACGAAGCCTATTCAGAACAATATACGCACACACACCAATAAAGCTCATTTAAAGCAAAATAAAAACTCTTCAAATATAATAAACTATTATGACACCCACATGGGCTTTAATATCCATTAAATCCATGGGCAACTGTGTTGCTTCCATGCAAGCTGTGCTGGGATGGTCAGTCAGCAATAACCCCCAGAGAAATGACAGTAACCAAGATGCTATGAGAGTACACACAAAGATGAGCTCTATTTAACATGTGGTTTCCCATTGATAGGGTGTGATGATGAAGAGAGACCATTTATTTAATTTCATCCACAGTCTACAAGAAAGTGGCCCAAATTAAGGAAACAAGACAGAAGACTTTTTATAAGTGGTTTTCAGTCCTGCCAACGAAAATAATATCCATGGCTCTCTTGGTTTGAAAGGAGTGTCCCTCTGACATGTCCAACCTACAATATGCCATTCAGATGTTCATCCAGAATCAAGATCAAACCCTGTCAGTACAGCATGAATCTGAGCTGTGTCTCACAATAGCAGTGAACTTTTTCCTCCTAAGCTCTCTTATGCAAATCCCCAGTCAGCTCTACATTTGACAAGACCAGCCTAAGGAAGATGCTAAGTCTCTTATCAAGTGCAATGAAATTACACAACTGATCCAAAGCAAAATTAGTAAACTGAAGTCTGGGACTTGCTATACTGTCTAGAGCTAGTTTATTTATTTGCCCAAGAGCACACCACTATTAATTTTAAATCCCCCATCAGTGGTGTCCAGAGTAACAGATCACAGGTAGCTCTTCCCTCTCACTGCCTGGAGGATTGCAACCTATCTGAAATTAACTTTTTTTCTCTTTAATGTCCTTGGGGGTCACAGCCCTTTCTCATGAAGGAAAGGCTGCAAAGGGCAAAGCTGACTGTGCACCATCTTGATTCTGTGTCAGTGTAAATTTTGTCTCTGCAGGGGACTTGCCCACAATTTAAACCAATAAATGTCATCTGCGAGCCTGGTTTTAAGTTGACAGCACTCAGCTAAACCCTGACAGGAGCAAACAGACAGCAAGTGCTGCTGCTTAATAAGAAGCTGTTAGCAGGTGGACAGTTAGAAGTTTTACATTTTCTGAATGGTTATTAGAGTTGTGATTTCCCCTTTGAAAGTAGCCAGAGTCTTTTCCCCTAAACTATTCCTCTAACATTATGTCCCACAAGCCACTGTGTTGAGAAATGCCACAGACACTATGGGTAGGTACTGAGTGCTTCACTTACTAGAATTAAAATGGAAACAGACTGAAACCCACAGCAATGAAGCAGCAGCCACCTCCATCCTCTGAACTTCTCGATTGTTCCCAAGCAGCTCAGCACATTGTCAGCAGAGCAGAGAGTCCAGCAAGGCAGAGCCTGCAACAACCGAAATATTCACAATTTACCCTGGAAGGACAAAGGGTATTTATATTTAGTCTTGCATGCTGCAAAAGCTATCACTGCCCTGCAGAGGCAAAATAAAGGGAATACCTTGCACTCCTGGAATGGGCACTGCATTTGCACAATAGTATCATAACTCAGAAAGACCCTGTGGTTTCTTATATCCACTATTTTATATTTGTTCTTTGAGAGAAAAGTGTGCATCTATAATGTTTCAAGGATGTTCCTCAGGGCACTGTTATCGAGATGCAGAGGAGGATCGAAATAACATCTGATTTCATACCTACACTGTTGAAAAAATCTGCAGGAAAATAAAATAATTGTGAGGATATCAACAGCAATATTGAACTTCTTGAAGAGATGGGTAGATGTATCTTTAAAGTCACTGATACCAAATTATTTGCTAGCTTACTGCTGCAGTTTGTTGTGTATGAACTACTGCTTCTCTTGGGGTGTAAGCTCAATAAACATTCCCCACTCTCAAGCCAAAGAGCATAAAAACAGGGGGAAGGAGCTGACAAAGTCAAGGGCAGCGTTCCCTGGTGCGGTGCTGTGCGAGTTAATGCTCTCACCAGTGAGAGATTATCCTGTCAACTGCTGAAAGGTAACCTGCTTTTAGGCCCTGCCAGACAAGGAAGGGCCAAAGAATTAATAAAAAGAAAAAAAAAAAAGAAAAAAAAGAGAAAAAAGAAAAAAAAAGAAATAAATAAGAGAAAAGAAAAAGAGGAAAAAGAAAAAAGAAAGAAAAAAAAGAAAAAAAAAACAAAAAAGGAAAAAGAAAAAGAAAAAAAAGAAAATAAAGAAAACAAAAATAGAAAGAAAAGACGAAAAAATAAAAAAAGAAAAAAGAAGAAAAGAACAAAACAGGAAACAAAAAAAAGAAAAAAACAAAAAAGAAAAGAAAAAGCAAAAAGAAAAAAACAAACAAAACAAAAGAGAAACAATAGAAAAAATAAACAAAAGAAACAAAAGAAACAATAAACAAAAGAAAATAGAAACAATAGAAAAAGAAAAGAAAAAAGAAACAGTAGAAAACAGAAACAATAGAAAAATGAAACAAACAAAAGAAAATAGAAACAATAGAAAAAAAAAGAAAATCAAATAACCACTGACCCTTAAGTGTGGGGAATAATGTATCTCCAACTATACCCCGTTAAAACACTGCATTAAAAATGGGTAAGAAACGTACTGAGCAGTAGGGCTTTCATTCATACTTGCTGGTAAATTATCACATCTTCCTTAGGTATCAACTCAAGGACCAAGAGAACACCCATATTTATCCATACCTATGCATCAAATGCAGCCACTGTAGTTCCTCTATGATTTCTGAAAGGAGTCATGCTTGAAAGAGGAAAAAAAATTAACAAATACAACACTTGAAAAGATACAGTCTTGAAGCTAAGGAGGATAAGAGGACACAGAAGTAATTTGCTGCAATCCTCAATAGTTTTCACCCATCTCAGCTCCCAAGGGTTTTACAGAACAGAAAAATAAAGTGGCAGAAGCAACAAACAAAAGCCATTTCTGATTACTGGTGGTAATATAGGGGAACACACAGTGCCAAGTCATATATTTTGCAGTGTTATTCTAATTAACAGACAATAAAATGCAGTGGAATGTGGTGCTGGGATTGAATCTTATCCGCAAATGTAAACGCATTTTAGACACCTCAGCTGTTCACAGCACTCATATCATCACTAGTTTCCTCCAAAATGGCCGTAGGAAGCCCTACCATGGAAGAGAATACCATTAATGACTATTAAATGCCAAGACACAAGATAATCCCCAGCTCAGAAAGCCCCTAAACTGCAGATTGCCAGACACTAGAAGAGTCTACCAGGGCTGCAGGTTTGATTTATTGCCACCTTGTTCCAGTAAGCATCTGCTACTGGCAGCTCCTCAGGGTGAGTGGTGGGACTGGGAAGGGCTTCCCTCTCTCCCACTCTGACCGGTCTCACTTTCCAGACTGGCTGAAGGTTCAGGTTTTCAGTGGTGCTGCCCAGGCCCCCAGAAACATCAGTAGGAGTGAGAAAGAGGATACTTTTACAAAGTGAAGCAAAGAGGGACAGCTGTTATGACCCTAAAAAGGTATGTCATAGACAAAGAATAGTAGGCAGGAAAATGAGACGCAGGATTTTTAATAAAATCCATGGGAGGAGACCTGAACAAAATGTAATCCCCTCAAATTAAGGGATAGTGACATGAAAATACCTGCCTGGGAGATACCAGAGGCATCTCTGATAAACTGATTATCCACATTAATATCACCTTTGGTTACTCATGAGACCAGCATGAAATAAATCTGTTTCATAGAATCATTAGAGAGGGAAGCTAATGAAGCTCTTATCAAGAATGCAAATGGGAACAGATTTACAGTGATCTTGCAATTGCTGTGGTCTTGCAGAAGCACATACAGTTTTCATAATGATTTATACATTTCAGCTCATCTTCCTTAGCATGAAGAGGACTCTAATCTGTGCAGAGCAAATAGCCAGGAAATGGAATCTTGTCATAGCAAGGATGACAGACAGGAGTACTCAGCTCTCAGCTTGGTTTCTACACTTCCATCAAGTGCTCTCAGCAGAGCTTGAGAAAAATCCTTCAGTCTCTCACTAGTCATTGGATAAAGTCTTAAGGATAAGGAAAAAGGAAGTTCTTCAATTCCCATCTTCAAGCATCTCTTCACAGGTGCAGAGATCACAGTGCTTCAGTGCAGTAAGTGAGCAAGAGCTTCTCCAAAGCTAGAATTGCTAAGTGATGTCCATAGGGAAAGCCAAATCTACACATTTCCATTAAATTGTTTCTTATTCCCCACTCAAATGCACATTTTCTCCTTTAAGTTGCAGGTGCTGCTGTTATATGGAGACTAGACATATATATTAGGGATGAAATATATTATCCAATGCTGTACAAACCTGGATTCAATTATAGTACATCTCCCATGTGTACAAGGAAAAAAGCTCCTGAACAAGTTATTCTGCTTAGTAATATTCCATAAAACTGCAAACACAAGAGACCTGGATTATTAGTATTTCCATAACTCAGACCAGTACGTATCCATAATTAACTGCTGCCTTGAGTATAATTGTTCACAAGAATCCCTGCTGCTGTGAGCCAAGTAGAATCAACAAAAGAAATAATACAGCTGTTAACTTTAAGGTAAATAGAATTAGAAGTATTAAAAAAAAAAAAACAAACAACTAAACAGGATCAAATATGTAACATCAGTTCTCTTCCTCACAATCAAAAAAAATAGAAACTAGTACATACAATGCAAAAGCACATTATTTCTTTCAGAAAATGCAGTGAAAATAGATTGTCATCCATAGGAGAGAAACTTCTGCTAGGTAAATTCCTAAGTGTTTCTATGATAAGACCCAAAGTCATCAGGCTTGCTCCCTTGCACACTAGCCAGTGCCAGAAGCTGGGTTTTCTGCAGTCACAGGCTGCAAGTTTGGAACAAACCCACTGTTTATAAGGTGTAGGAAATATCTGATGGTTGAAAAGTCCTTTCACATTGTGGAATACCAAAACAACTCAGTATGCTCCTCCAAACTCAGCATGGTTTGAGTCATAGCCCTCAACAACTGCCCTTACTCAAGGACTAATTTGATTACTGCTTACATTTCATCATTTCATTAATTCCCTGAGGAGGGTGGGAACAGCAGAAAAAAAAACACTGGAGTCATCCAGCATTGTGAAGGGCTAATAACCTCACAGATATGGAATAAAAATATACAACATAAGAAAAATCCTGTCTGATATCAACAAAGTAACCTGAATCACAATTGCTGAATGGAAGAGGAGGGAGAGACTACTGGAGAAGGACATTGATAATGGTGCCCATGTCCAGCCCATCCTCAGAAAGTAAGCAGCAGAAGGCCAATACGGTTTTGGAAGGCAGATAAAAGAACATCATATCGCCAAGTGCTCAGAGAAGAAAAAACTCTTTGCATCAAATCCAGTCGATAGATGCTGAACCTCTATTGAGCTGTGAAATGCTTGAAGTGCAGGTGTAACATGGAGACATCCTGGCAGCTCATGCTTTTAAATAAACCCACACAGGTGCATTGCAAGGTACAGCCTAGTCTTGCAGAGGCATTGCAACCAGATGCTACAGCAGCGGGTGCAACAGAAAACATGCAACAGTGACAACCTCACTGGAGCAGAGCACTGTCATTCAGTTATCTCTGTACCTTTAAGTCACTGTATCACGGGAACTGGAGAACCAGACTGGCAAAGTGGCATCAAATCTCACAGCAACCTATTCGGGATAGAAGTTTAGATGGACTCCTCTTTAATACGATTTTCCTCTACAAGAATAAAAGTGTTTCCAGAAGGCCTGTTGACACAGTTCTACTCTCTATTTGAACCACAGTGTGTTTACTTTGTGGTGCCCTGGTCAAATCTTGCTTTACTCTTTTTCACCTACTTGTTCACATGAAAAGAGCAGAATGATCCATATCTAGAGCTGAGGCATTGCCAAGGCACATACTAGGAACCAGGAACTGAGAAGCATTTCTGGGTGCCACACATTACATTCAGTTTGTATTTGTTACTGGTCACCTATTCATACCCACACATGCAAAAAAAAAAAAAAAAAAAAATCAACCCAACACCATCCAAACTCAAGTCCACTTTCTTGAGCAAGCACAGCAGATAACAGGGTACTCAGAGTGGAGAATGGCTGTCCCCCCTTGCTTCCATCCCAGGAGAGACTCAAGCCTTCTGGAAACACTGGAGTAGAACAGACAACGTGACTGAATGAAGCAAAGAAATACCACTGAATACAAATAGGCAGAGTTTTATAGCCAAGTGAAAAATTCTAGGCCAGAAACTGATTTTATAAAAGCGCCTTAATCAATAAGCCTTTCCATTAGTCAGTCAAATTTCTGACTAATGAATTCTCTTATATGCATGCTGAACAAGTCCAAACACTCCGAGACAAAAACAATAAAACAAGAGAATAATTGTATGGGTCACTGTCCATGACGAGTCTCCATTTCATACATTTTACATAAACCTTGCAGTTTACAGCTTGGAGAATTTCATGCATCTTGAAACTCAAAAGGTTTCCACTGAATAATTACCATCTCAAAAGCACAGAGACAAAGTCTTGATTGCTATAGTCAAAACCTTAAAAATTCAATTATTGCTTAGTAAAGGCAATTGGCTGACTGAAACAGGATGAAGTTTGTTGCTTTGTTGTGTTTTGTTTAAAAATCAAAATTTCCTTTGACTTAAACAGAAAAGGTAGGAAAGAGAAACAATTCATTAACTGATTCAAATTCCAGTAGCTGTTCATCTCCAGATGGCTGAATAATTTTCTCTGGAGTCACAGTAACTTTGAGACACCTAACTGATATCCCCCACTTTTCAGTATTTCAAAGGTAACTTCAAATGTTCCTCATGCAGAGCGAGCTCAAGAGAGCTGTACCACAGGTAATGGGCCACTGGGGATTCAAACAGACAAGTGAGGAAAAAAATAGAGCAGGAGGAAAAAATTATTTTTTTTAAAACTGTAAATGCAGGACAAATACAAAGAAAAAGATGGAGAGAATGCAAGGAAAGTTATGAAGATTCTTCACAAGAGTACTTTGAGCCAAGAGAAAGGTATTAGTCAAATTTTTCTTTTTCCCTTCTGCAGTTAAAGTCCCTCTAAGTTGCTGCATTTTTTTTCTTTTTTGTGTTTTGATGCAAAAATTTATCAAATAATATCCTGTTATCTACAATGAATTTTGGAGTTTAGCAGTAAAGCTCCACTGACATTTGAATTTTATTTTTCCTTCATAGATACCAATAGCCACCCAAACCCAGTTACCAATGTGCAAAACAGACACCATATTGTCTTTTAAAAGATTAAAGTACTTGGGTCACCTTTGCATTAAATAAGGGAGAAAAAAAACCTTTAACATCTCATACTCCAAGCAACTTTCTCGTTTCTACCATCTATTTCGTAGTGATTGTTAAATAGGGTTATAGCTGAGGAGTTTAACATACACAGACACAACTTACTTAAGAGGGCAGCACCAGGATCTGTGGGGTAACACAAAGCAGACAAACATTGGTGGCATAATGGGATTAAGTACAGGTATGGTGTAAGAATCAGATTCACCTAGATACGGAAAAGATCTGATGCCATGAAATATAAATGATTTCAGGAAAAAAAGAAATTACAGACAGAAATAACGTTAGAAATGTTTATGCAGAACATTTATCTGCATTCACCATAGTATCATGACAGGCACATGCTACCAAAACAACCACGAGAATAAAACTGAAGACAAAGGAAGCAAATTTACAGTTATCCAAAGATATGAAACTCATATGTTATCCCTCTGCTGCTTTTACCTTTCTATTTGAACTGGAAAGTACAGCCTCTTGGTTTTTAGTAGTTTGTCTTATATGTAATTTTTATTTTCCATTGATTTCCTGTTGCAGTCATACTTTGTGTGAAATAGCATACAACAGAAAATAATATGTATGCCCATTTTGCTATCCCAAATTGAATTTCTGTGCCATTTCTTCTGACAGACCAGTTTTATTTCATCCCATCATTATTTTACCTTATCTGTTCTCAGTCTTCATTTCATTTCAAGAAAAAACTCATCCTTATGCAGGAAAGCCATCATATGATATATCCAACATTAAAAACTCACTGAAGCTTTATTTGGAGTGCATAGTTCACAGCACACAGATGGATTTCACCCTCAATAAACACTGAGGATTCCTGGCCGAATAAAGGAGAATGCAGCATGCCAATATTCAACATGTTTTCTTCAAAACAGAGTGAATGCTTCATTTCAGAAGTGATTTGTGGCCATATCCTATTCCTTACTTTCAATATCCCTTAAGCATTTTCTCAAATAACAGAGTGGCTGAGGTTATGATGTTGTCTGTCAACCAGCTCCTGCCAGAGTCAAAAGGTATGGTGATGTAAATTAGGCTCCCCATGATTATTGGACCCTTTTCTTGGGAAGAAAAAGAAAAAATAGACAGCTCTATGCCTCTAAAGTTTTATGTCATGTAAATCAGGATGCAATCACGTACCCAATTGTTTGCTGCCACAAATACAAAATACTTCCCTTCCACACTATACCTACCTTCTGCGTTTAACCCATCCCACCCAAACTGACTCTAGAATTAAGTTTTTTAAAGAAATCCAAGATTTTATTCTTTGTAACTTTAAATAAGATTTCTGTACATAGGGGAATACCTAAAATATCTACCTCCCTAAGATAGAACGCACTCAGGAGGGGAATCTGCAGAATATATGTGTTCCTTCAGCCTGCAAACAATTGGAGCAGAGCAGTAAACAAGGACATCCCAGAACATCCTTTCCCATCCTCAGGAAAGGACTCACAACAGAAAGACACTCCCAGTTTTCAAATTATTTTTTGTTTTAATTATTAACTCAGGAATGAGAACAGTCACATAGCAGATTATCTTAGGGGGGAAAAAAAGATATCATTACCAGAGCTGACTGCTCTATCCACCCTGGTTTTGTTTACCTCTGTGCTCAGCTCTTGTGTCCACAACAGTGTTACCAAAGCCAGGTAGCAGCCAAAGTCCCAGGGTAACAGACCTAACATCTCCCTGGAATTCTCAGGGCTCCCCCCTCTCTGCTCCATGTCGCTAAGGCAGCTCTCCTCTAAGATACATCCCTTCCCCTACGATTCCCCAAGAGCTTCTTCAAAACACACAGCCTTGCCTCACTTGGGGATTCACCTAATGTTAAAAGGTATTTTTCTTGTTGAATGCACAGCAGTATTTCCAAGCCTTGCCAAGCTGCTTCCTCTTTCTCTTCAACAAAAGGCAACACCTCTTAGTGTGATATATGAACTGCAAACACAGTCTACCATGACAAGCTTGTACTAAACTTCAGGCTTATTAAATAACTCCTACCTCTTAAGTCAGTTACATTCAACTGCAAATACATCTTTCTTAGGTTTTTGTTGTTGTTGTTTCATTTGCAGCTTATTCCTTTTTCTACTTTCTTGCTGTTTTACTTTGACTTGTAGTTTGACATCTTTTGTTATTCCCTTAGACCAGAAGGGGCATCTACAGACTTGCAAACTGAAAGTGAATTTTATTAGACTCAACAGGGAAATGGTGCCATGGGATTCATCATGGTTTTGTGTCAGAGCGGCTAATTGACAGCAGACTAAAGGCATTACACGGTTCTGATTTCATGGCTCCCACCACAGCTCTGCAACTATTACTTTTTCTCTTGAAAAGTGGAAAATAGACATCAAAAGCAGCACCAACTAGTCAGAATGAGAGAACTATACATTCAGATGAACAAACCTACTGCAAATATCTGTGCTAAACCACAGCACTTTTACAAAATGCAGTAATTTAATAGCTACAGTAGAAATCAGGAAAGAAGGGGTTCTTAAATATTCATATTTAAATATGAATAGTTACTAGATAGTTTAAAAGGGTGTGAATTTACATAGGCCAGAAGTTACCAGCCATGTTCAAGCATTAATTTTAGTGGCAGGAAAGACACTGAGATTTAATGTCAGACATTTGAGTACAGTTTAGCTGTAAGTAGCAGGTTAGACACAGTCACACGAGTTTGGGTTTTTTTTATACTGGCACATTTCCTTATCTCTGCTCTGTATGGTTTGGAAATAATATAATCTTCCATGAGCAAGTGTATTAGTTCCTCCTGAAAGTCTTCTTGTTCCACGTTCTGCACACACACACACACAGTTGCACCTAATGTGCAATGACAGCTGCCAAACTGCTCTTTCTACTCCAAAAGATGGGGCCTGTCTTCTATTTCAATCTGTTAACCTCACAGTCGCCACTCCTAATTACCCACAAAGTCTGGATTGTCTCTTACATTACCTAGGTAGAGAGTTCCTTGCAACTGAAGGGGCGACTCTCTACCACCCGACCGCTCCCGGTGGATGTGCCAGGTCTGTCCTTCTTAGTTTCTTCTGAAGACAGACGCAACACAAGTGCTCAAAACTTGCTACCTACTCTCCAGTCAACACTAAAAACTATTTTCTGGTGGTTTGAAGGAGCTCTGGGTTGGGAGAGAGGGGACAGAGTTGTTTGTTTTTTGGTGTTTTGGTTTTTTTCAGCCTTTTAAAACAAAACCAAAAAAAATTCTTACAGCAAAACAAATGTTAATATGCCAGTTTCCTGCAGAGATCAGGACATTCTAAATATTTAGTATTTTAATGCAATTTTGAATTGTCTATAACTCAGAAAAAGAGGCTAGGAAGAACAGAGAGTATTGATTAGAAAACATGGTTAATGCAAACATTTCTTACTGTAACCTACAGCTTTTATTTTAAGCTAATTAAGTTGATAATTTGACAAGTTTTTATTCTTGTCACTAAATCACATGTAGTGACTGTTGTCACAGAGCCCCTCTCTTTCAAAAAGAGTTCAGATCATTTGCAGTGCTTGGTGTTCTGTCCAGATGATTAAAAAAAATAATGAAAATTACAGAAATTCCTTCCAAGGACTGAAAGGCTCCACATGAAGTTGGAATTTTAGGCTGTTTCCACTGCTGCAGAAACCAACAGGAGGCATTTGACCAGACACAGAGACACAATGGGTAGAACCAATCCTATTCTTCAGAGGAGCTTCAACATGTCCCTGACAGAGTTTATCCAAACAGAACAGCAACAACCAGTAAGCACAGAAGCAGATGAGAAAGCTGCCTGTTTGTCTCTTAGGTACAAGGGAACGCAGCAAAACACGTGATTTTAAAGCAAGCACCTCCATGCAGATAAGGGCAACTGTGACAGCCTTTATGCCACTATTAGGCACAGTAACACATCCAACCAGACGAGAACTTATTTGTCCAATTATTCAAAAAGAGTGTCTCATACCACTTAATATATCTTAATATATCCCAGCAACCTTTTTTTTTAATAGTTCAACACCTGTTAAACAGTAGTGGCATAAAAATTCAAATGAAAATGAATTTTCACCCATCTCTGTTGCAGAATGTATTTGATATACAGCGCTCAATCAGACAGTATGGCTTTTCTTGCTTGGATCAGATTGAACAAAATATTTCTTTTTAAAATTAGTCTAATCCAAAATTGAATGAAAATACATCTTTTTGTCAAGCAAGCAGTGATTGTGTGGGAAAATACAACTGCAAATATTGATGATGTGTATATATGTGTAGGTTGATTAGATGAGGCTTTTTGTGTACTCCCAACTTGAATAGTCTCTCTTCAGAGATCTCTGCTCAAGCTACCTATTAGTCATGGTTAAATGAGCAACAATTCCAAATATACAGAAAAGAGATACATTTAAGTCACAGAAATTCAATGTGTGCAACACTCAACATTAAGCAAGGCAACAGAGGTTACCCAGAGCTGACAAAGCGTGTCTGCAGCTGTGGAAGGAGAAAGGGAGACTCTCCTGCTGCAGACACTGCAGAGACAGTGAACAACAATCCCACCCTCCTGCTCGAGGTGCTGGGGAACCACAGATGGGCCCTTCAGAAGGAAGCATCAGATTCCACAAGCCGTGCTTTGGAAGCAGATTTTGCGCCACTGTAGTTTAATTGTAAGATGTAGCACAGAGCATATATCTGCTGCAGGGATTTCTGGTCACAGAGCTTTATATTTACTCTTTGCTTCAGTGATTTCAGAATATAATCAAACTCCTGGTCGACAAAATTCAAGAACTGAGGTCCCAGAACATCTGTGCAACCTTTCTACTCTGTGTCCCCTTTATCAAGCTGATCTTCCAAGCATGATACTGATGCCCCTCACCATATATGAAATACCATAGAGTATTGCTTGACAGTTACCAAACCCTTACTGTGGTCCTCAGAGTTTTCATGGTTCATAAAACAGAAAGGATGAGTAAGGGGAAATAGATGTGATGTACCAGGAAAAGAAAAAAAATTCACGTGTGGAAATGCAGCACTGAGAATCATAAAAAAACTACATCTCTCCTTTTAAAGCAGGATTTCAATCTCTTTTTTCATACTTGTACAGTTTTGGAAAAAATAGTCATAAATGGCACAGTGATTTATATTCCATATGAATTAAAATAGTTCTCCATAGAAGCTTAAGGTTCAAAGATATCCCAGCTAGATAGAGTAAACTTCTAGGGAATGAAAGGGACATTTTTCCATGTATTTTTCACATGAGAGCATGTAGAACGCAGGAAAGGTCAGTGATCATGCATTATGGCAATACAGATCATTAATCCTAACAAATAATGTAGCATTACCACATTTGTTTTCCCATCTTGGAGTGGTGGGAAAAGTAGCACCTGGGTGAAATCCAGCATCCCCACCTCCCAGTGAAAACTCAGCTTCCCAAAAACTGTCATTTTCCTCAACAAGAAGCATTTCCATCACTGCTGACATGAATAGGAGGCACTGGAACTTTTGTTACAGCAACTGAGAAGAAGAGGGGAAGAAAAAGGGAACTTAAACTCCACAGCACAGACACTGAGCTCAAATTTAAATCTCACTAGGGGCTCATCCTGAGAAGCAGCCTCGAATTAGAAACGGTGTCTGGTGAATCAGACTAAGGGACCAGACATCAGTCCTCCCTCAGTGCCCTTTGTCGGCAGATGTTTAGTCAAGACCATGTTATTCCATGTATCCCCCCTCTCTCCAAGCCCTGGGCCTCCTTCCATACAAAATTTTCAGCATTTTGAACAAGACACTGCAGGGCAACTTCAGTCTCTGTGTGTACAGAGACAGAAGTGGCCATAAGCAACCTGAGGTACCCTTGCCCTGCTATCAGCCTTCACACCCCCACTCAGAGCCAGCTGAGAGTAATTCACCAAAGGTCTCACATACTTGCAATTTAAACCATGGGTGTTTCTCCAGTACTGAACAAAAAGACAGAAGTACAAGAATATCCTGATAGACAGAAATTCTCTTAATTGGTTCTAGCTATACAGATTTGAAAATACCTGTTATGATTTCACAGTTAAAGCAAAACTGTGTTGGTTTCTTCTACCATGGCACATACAAAGAGTTTAAAAAAAATTCTACAGTCAAAAAGAAAGGATTGTGACATCAAGTGAAATGACCGAGAGAAAGTAGCTAATGTTTTTCTGACCACGCTTCTTCCCAGAGGTAAATCACTTCAAACCCAACTGGAATGACTTTGTTGTTAGTCAGTATAAACCAGAGCCAGCAAGGTGTGCTCAGAGTAATTGGACATAAAACCAGTCCTGATGTGATAAGAACTGGACTGACATACTGCACAGTGAATAAATGCTCAGACTTTATACTCTCTGCGACCACTCCATGCAGTCATGGTTTGGGAAGAAGACAAGGTGGTGGTGGTGTTTGCAGACTGTGGTGCACCCCAAGGCTCCAAAGCAGAGATTTAAAGCGTTGCTTGAAAGGAGAGCAGAGGGTACAGTAGTGAAACTAAAGACCGAGAAACTCACACGGTCCGGGCTTTCCAGAAGCACAATGTGATGTATGTTTAGAGGGGCCTCAAATGCCCTTTTTCATAACTCTGTTTATAGCTCATCTGTGTGCAGTAAGTCTTGACCAGAATTGGTCTTTGACACAGACAGTAAAATACAAATCTTAAAAGGACCCAATGGAAAATAAAAGTCAGTATCATGACAAAATGGATGATTTCTGATGTAATCTCTCTTCACTCATGCCTTCCATATAAAGGAGATATGGAAAATATGTTTCCCACTATAGAAATTAAGAATTCTGCTTCAATAAAAACACATCTGGTTGCTATGACATTGAAAAACTTATTAGTATTATTGCTGTTATTACCATAGCTGCTCCTAAATGAATGTGGAGCCCTCCTTGTTGAAGGAGGTCTTCTTCAGCTGCCTGTTTATTTATCAAAGAGAGGGGTAGTTGTTAGAAGAGATGGTAGTTGCATTCCAGTAAAATACCAAATTATTACCACGAAGAAAAGCTGCATGCAGCAAAGCTGCTGCTGAGCTATGCAGAGATAGAATACTTGTTCATCTGTTCCAGATATCTTGACATCAACATAAAAAAAAGTTGTCTTCCACAGTTAACAACTTTTGTGACAGAGGAAGCTTGAATAGGAAAGGAAATACAAGTAATTTGTTTCCTGAGCTGTCAAGCCCTTTGTCTTGACCCAACAACAAACCTATTGATCTACTTCAGAGCACAAAGGGAATGGTAACTATCATGACAGTATGACACAAACCAGATTTTAAAATAAAAAGAGAAAAGAAAAAACAGCTTGTTTATACCCTAACAATTGTGTGCTCTGGCATTACTCCTCCATCACATCACACACATTGACAAGGGAGATGTGACATATCTGTTCATGCGGCCGTGCTCTCTGGGTGTAACTCAGGATCCCCTCTCCTATGTCCTGTGAGCCCTCTGTCCTCTGCTTCCTCAAGGAGGACAACACTGAGAAAACATAATAGTGCAGCTTGTCATCTACCCAAGCAAGGGAATTTCTCAACCTGCTTTGGAGGAGGATAAATGTCACAAGGTGGTGATGGTGCATGCTGTGAGCTCAGCCACATGCCTCCAGGACCAAGAGCCTATGCACAAAAGTCAATCCTTCCTGCTGGACATTTCCCAGTAATAGTGGGATTAATGTGTTTTCCCTGCACTGCCAGGGAGCAGCACATCAACTTTATTTTCACCCCCTGCCCCTCAGGGTGGGGATATCCACAACTTTCATTTGAATCCAGATGTCTCCATCTGGCTTCCCTACGATACAGAACAGCTTGTCCAATGTCTGCCACCACCTGTCAGTATTGCAGTTGCAGCTTCCTTAGACCTTCTCCAAGCCCATCTTTCTGAAGAGCACTGAAAAAACTGTTGCCTCGAACCCACTGAAAACAGACCTGTTGATTATGACTAATCATATTTTTCTTCCCTGGTGAAAGAAATGAACACAAAAGGAGGGCTCCCACCCTGGCCAGTGCCCTGTGGGTGTGGGCCCATGCCACTTTTAAGAGCCAGCAGACGTGATTAGAGATGGAATCCTCCACCAGCAACAGTATTCAGCAAACAATAATAGTTAAAACCAGTGATTCTGGAGTTTTGTTTGGTGGCTGTTGATTTTAAAAGTTTTAATTTTTTTTTTAATATTCAACATGTTCTGGTACTTAAAAACAAGTCACTTGTCCTGAAGAAATATCAAAAGGTTAAACTAGGATTTTGTGTAGACTAGCTGGTATTTTTCCACTAAGAATTTTATTGGAAAAAGCAAGTTAAATACAAGAGAATGCCTTACTCTGCAGTTGTTTTGATCAGTCCAAGTTCGACATACCAAATAGTCTGAAAAGTTCTCTCTCATTACAGCCTGATCCCCTCCTCATTTATTGCTTTGACTGTGGAACAAAAGTATATTTCCCAGTTGTATTAATCAGATATTGAGGATATTCCATTATTAGAGCACAGCTATAGAGACAGTGCTCCCAGGTTTTCTTTTAACAGAAATGAAGTTAAATCAATACTAAGCAAATTTCCCTGAAGTCAAGTTAAAATGAGGATGGATGAAAAAGTATTGTGCCAGGTAACACTGCAAAACATGAGGGCATCTGGGACAAAAATATATGTTTCTCCACACCAGCTAGAGCTGCCCCTTTGAGCAGATGGACAACTGTGCAAAACCTGAAACTCTCAGTGGTAAGCAGAGCACAAGAAGGCAATAAAACAGCCTATTTCCCCACCAGCACCACCAGTTTATCCTTTTCTCTCTCTGACACCAGTGGAGATACCTGATGTGATGGATTGTGTTATGATGCCCATCAATTAAACCCCAGGATGAGTCTGTTCTATTGACTGCATTTTTAAAAGGACACCAAAGGGTACCCAAACAGTCCCAGTGACCAAACAATATGCTGTATGTACACTGCTCATAAACATTGATCTTGCTTTTGCAAGAGTACTTACACAGAATATAATTTTTCATTTATCTTCAATTCATGAAGTAAATAAAATACTCCTCCCTCCAGAAAGGCATGAAAGTACATGCTAAAATTTAGCATGGGGCCACATGCAGTGAAGCCCAGAATAAACATATTTTAAAACTTTGTTATCAAAAGCCCGATTTAACTTACCTATAATGAGATTTGACTTATATTTTTTTCTTGGAAATTGAAAATGTCAGTAGAAGGGAATTTAAAAACTTTCAGATGAGTGAAAGTCCTAGTACAGTTATTAAGGTGATTTCACTAAACAGGTATGAACTACACAGTAACATACATAAATTAGATAAAAATTAGATAGGGGCCCAGTATTTACTGCACTGCAAAGGCAAGGGTTTATAAATTTAGACAGTTACAGGAATAGTAAAAAAAATTACTAAATATTTTGTAGGAAAAAAAGCAACCTATTTTCTTTCTGTAGGCAACTCATGTTATGATGTTTGTGTTTATGCACTTCTCACCTTAAAAAAAATCCACAGCTACAGCAGGCAATATTTAGTAAAAGTGGCAAACCAGCCTTGGAAATAAATTTCATTTGTGGATGTACACAATTTTCAGACATGGCTGCTCGTTTGCTCTGTGTTAGCCGTCTGTGAGCGAAATGAATTCACTGCTTCCTTTAGGACAGTGCTTACACCACCTGGGTTACTTTGCAGCTTGGAAAACTTAGGAGAATGCTTTTCCTTCCTGGTTTAGTTGTAACCTGTTAGACACCACCTGTTCATGGAAACTAAGGTCTAAAATTCTTCCACTAGTATGAAATTCTATATGTCCTATAGTAATTTTTTTCATGGAGTTGGAGCCTTTGAAATTTTCTTTTCCTCCGCCCCCCCCATGTTTTTCCCTGCATGATGCCAGTTTTTCCTCCTTTCTCACTGTTTTAATGGGCAACGTTATGTTGCCAATACCTGAGCAACTCCTAAATGCAAGGCACAGAGAATCAATAGTGTAATCCCACACCAAAAACAGGCATCAGAAGCCAGAAGTTATAAAAACACATTGCACATATTTAATAAATTACTATACACTCTCACATCTATGTATATTAACTATACAGGAGTAGGGGGGTTACTTCTATGTTCAGGTATTTCTCAAGAACAGATTGACAAGGAGTACAAAATAAGCTATAACCAGCCCTTACTTTTATTCTTGGATGTGTCATGTAAGGTGGGAAATGTCTGAAACAGGTAAAATTCCAACCACTGGAAGATGATTGTACTTAAAAGGATTAAATGAGTCATTCAATGGTATTTCTGCAGCACTCCATGTAATTGAACAGCCTTTCTTTCACTTTTCTCCTGAAAGAAAACCTTAATTGTAACCACTGAAAGGAAATAAAATTCTGGCTATTTTTACAAAATGTGTTATGTCTCAGCAAGCCGCTCCTGTTTAACTCTGCAATACAGCTATAAAATGGTTTAGTTGATTTAGTGCCTTACTTCTGAAGTTTCTCACATACCACACAAGGCAGACTGCAGATGGAAATGTAAAATCTTGAATAAATCCTCTGTAATGAGAAACTTCTGAGGGACTTCGCTGCTCTAATTTTAGGAAGAGGAAGAAAAGTTGCTTTACAAGCTTGCAGAAAATTTCAGATCATATCAGTCCAAAGTGCCATCAGCCACACTTCAGCAAACCATTCATGCACCACTTGGAAAAAGGGGAAGTTTTTTTCCTCCCTCCCAGTCTTTCTCAAGGGATAGTACTTCTTTCCAGCTTCATCCCCAGTCAATATGCCAAAACATGGTCAGAGAGAAAAGGATATTTTCCCCATCATATTTTAGTCTGGTGGCTTAGAGTCTTCAGAAAGGGTCATTCTCTCACACAGTGCTCTTCAAACCAGTAGCTGTTATCTTCCTGAGTCCTTGCAGAGGATCCCATTCAGCCACAGGGCAACTAAAACTAGTTGGGCAACCCATTCACACACACATCTCATCATTGTCACAGTCCAAACAAGTTTATGGCCCATGATGCTCATTTACACTAAAGCCAATTAGCTTGAAATTTCATTTAATCTAAACCCACAGTATAACCCTGGCAGCACAGAGGGGCTTTAAAATGAGTCACAGTATAATTCACTGCTCCTTTACGATGCCAGAGGAGCATAAAGTAGCCTGAGTGCAGACAAGATCATAGCCAAATGACTTCTGCCATTGATTTCATCAAAGTAGAATTTGACCCAATTTTAGTGTTTATTGAACTGAGTGTAAAACCCAGCTCAGTGGCACTGGTGTCAGTGAAACTACCTGTTTGGCTCAGCTAGGATGTGTACCAAGACACTCACACATGCTTCTTTTGAGTCCCGAGATCTACTGGGGAAAAAGATCCAGCTCGAAGGGAGGATATGGAAAAGGTTGCAACTCAAATCCTTCTATTAACTCATTAGATGGACACTAGAAAACAGAGGGACTCAAGAATTCCAGTTGTTCCTGACCTTAATTTCTAGGCCAGTTTTCAGCTATCATTATTACATTCATATTATGCAGCTAACTACTTTGCTTTGTATTACAACGCTGTAATCTGCTATATTTTTGAGCCTCTACTTTTCATTCCCCTCCTCCTCCTTCCCTGATGGTGGCTGGAGGAGAGATGAGGCAAAGAGGTCTTTGGAAAAGATAATCACAGGTCTTTTCTCACTGTGCACTTCAATCAGGCCTATAATGCTCTAAGACATAAAGGGTTGTCCCACAGCAAGAAGCAGAGAAATCAGAAGATACCATCAGTCTTATTCCATTCCAAAAGCCCATTGTTAAAAGCAGTTTTTCCCAATTTCAGCTTGTATCCACTCTAGAACACAAAGTCATCATTTGACTTATTTTTTGCTAGCTTTTTGACCATATGTAGCAAACCCATGGATGGAATAAACATGAATTAGTCCAGTATTCTCCAAGTTTTGACTCCTGAGGAGCAAGGTGGAAGGATGAAGCTTTATGGCTACTAAAGGCCAGGAGCTCTGCCCACTTCTACCCACATGATTCTTCTTTGCTAAAGTTGCAGACCAATACTGATGTGGTTGCTAATCCACAGCCAAAACAATGCCTGTAGTCTGGACAATGGCACTTTTTGAGGCAAGATTAGGGCCATAAAACTAAGATTGGATCTGAAATTCCCAGCTCATTTCTGTTGTCTCAAACAGCCCCAAACCACTGACTTTCTTCATAGCCTTGGTCAAAATCCTGCCTGTGATAATGATCTGTGTGTTATAAAGGAAACTTGGCTCTAATGCTCTGGATAGAAAATTGCATAGAAATAAAAATCACATATCAATAAGATATGTTTTTCAAGATATAATGTCACATGTAATATTATTTGTCTCTCAGCTATTGTAGGTGGACAACTAGATCATACTGAATGATTCAAATACATTCTAAAAATAAAGCTGCTGTGAGTGTTTGTAATGCAGCATCTCTGAGTGCTGCAGAACAAGTAATTGTTTTCGTGCATCAGTTCTGCAAACTATTTAATGAGAAAAGCAGAGCTATTTTCATTTTCAGCATGTATGCAAATCATTCCACTTTCCTGTTCACTGTTACAGCTGACATATAATGTGACTAATCACTGCTACCACGTCTGCATAGAATAAATGTGCAGGTTCTGAAAATGCAGCTAATTTACTTGAACCTGATATTAGGCTTCAACTAATATCAAGCTCAATTTCATTAGAGGAGACATGACATGTATATACTCTGAAAACAGTCAAATATGTACTACCTGCAAACTGAAATCAGCATCTGAATTATAGTTATTTGGAAATCACTAATGAAAAACAGGGGGTTGTTTAATAGACATGGAAAAATATTTACTATCAGAAAAAAATAAATTCATAAAATGTTAAGATTTCATTATAAACTTATGTTATTTAAGAAAAAAAAACACAATGACAACAAAAAGAAACAAACAAAAACAAATTCCCCCTCCCTTTTGAAAGTTTGGAGGTAATTTGTTTTATCACCTTTCCACAGGGAAAAAAAGAACTGTTCACTCATTAAGAAACGTTCATTTGAAACTAAGCTTTCCACGAAGCATTTAAGTAGAAAATTTGCTTTCTATTTAAAAGGAAAGCCTTTTGTATCGGATGGTTACACTTTCCAACCAGTAAAATAAGCTTAAATGATCAGCAGTAGGAGTACAGAACAAATACCCATCATATACATTCAATCCCTGAAATCATTATCAACCCAGACCTTACCTGAC
The DNA here is from genome assembly GCF_001604755.1 of Lepidothrix coronata. Classification (NCBI taxonomy): domain Eukaryota; kingdom Metazoa; phylum Chordata; class Aves; order Passeriformes; family Pipridae; genus Lepidothrix; species Lepidothrix coronata. The sequence goes on along the minus strand of NW_016690266.1, from coordinate 2,178,918 downwards.
ATGTCAGCTATGCTATTTCTTTCCTTCAATCTCTTTTCACCAATTTCCTCATTACAGACTTTTGGAAATAACACACATACTTTAGCTTCTTTTCACACAAACATGCCCATTAACAAGACCAGTTAAGCACAAGCCACACAGGTGACCTCGCTTGTTTGTATTATTAAAACCAGCACCATATAACTCCTTTATAGCCTCCAGTTTTCTCTCCCCATACTCCTATTGAGGGTATTTCAATCAGCATTTTTTCCAGATCTCATCCTAAAACCTGCCCACACACATTCCCAGCCTGTTTACAACTTCTTTGTTCAGTGCCAACATTATCCCTTAAATTAAGCGCTCATAAGCATTTATGATTTTTTAATCATGTTCTACAAGCAGCAGTGAAAATGTACAGTCAAGCCAAAAAAAAAAAAAATTAACCTGGTCCAGGTACAATTTTGCCACCTGCAAGCCTTACTTGGCCAGATGAGAAACACTGGATACCCAGAGCCACATACTGCATCTGTTCTTGCAGAGGCCTCACCAGGCACAAGAACATCCAAAACCCTCATGGAAATACGTGTCCTAATTCATCCTCCAGCTGCATTTATCACCATCACATTGGTATCTAGTGTGTTTCTGTTAGAGCTCCCAGCTTAAACCAGCAAATATTTCACCAGTCCTCCAGTACACGTGGCTTTTCATTCTGTGCTGCTGAGTTTGATCCTATTCTTGCTACTCCCTTCTCCAAGGTCAGTCATTTCTTGTGTAGAGACCTTTTTTTGCTATTCAATCATTCCTTTTAGTTTTGATATGGCAGGAAGTTTCGCCAACTCAAATTGATTTGTTTTTTGGTGTTAAGTTTATTTCATTACAAAAGGAAAAAGAATACTGAAAAAAGATCATACAACTATAGAGTGGTTTGGGTTAGAAGGCACCTTAAATATCATTTAACTCCAACCCCTCCCTACCATGGGCAGGGACACCTTCCACTAAACCAGCTTCCTCCAAGCCCTATTCAACCTATCCTTGAACATTTCCAGCAATGGGGAAGTGTTGCCCACAGCTTCTCTGGGCAACAACACGTTCCAGTCCCTCACCACCGTCACAGTGAGAATTTCTCTCTGGCATCTAATCTAAACATCTTCTCTTACAGTTTAAAGCCATTTCCCTTTGTCCCTATGCAAATAGGGTTGACTTTGGTGTTTATCTCAGTTTTGTGCAAGAATCTCAGCTGAACCCTGGCTTGCTGAGTTCATTTAGGCAGTTATATTGACTGCTAGGAAAATTACTTTAAGTAGTACAGATGCAGCCCTGAAAAAGATCAAAATGTATTTCTTACACATACATATGGATAATTTAAGCAAAGGTTATATCCTGAAGGGTACCCCCAATATCCAAAAAACAAAATAATTAGTTGCTTCTCATTTGCAGAAAACCCCTATATACAGTATTAATAAAGGACAAATTAAAAGGCATATTTTATATGCACCATTAAACTGGTAAGATTAAGTTTGCACAAAATGTAATTGCCTTTTGATGTGAATAAAGCACAAAAAGCCCAATCAGATGCAGCACAATCTAATTTATGACACAACCCTAGAATTTTTTGGTGATTAGTGTCACAACATCACAAGTCTAATATATTACAGTGTTAAGAGGTACATAGCCCTGTCATAAATTATTTCACTTTTCTCTCCTGCACATCTGAGGTGACAGAATGAAGGTAAATTTCTTCCTGACCACTTAGACAGCTCATTATTTCCCCAGAATGCTCCTGTGCCATCACTAATCACTGCAATGTATCATCATTCATTTAAAATATCAATTTGCTACAATCCATGTTTAACAGTACATTTTGTTTTCTAACTTTCCAATACCTTTGAGGAAAACTCCTCAACTTAATTCTGCAAGGAATGACAAATGGAAACTCCCAAAAACCTGAGGGTAAGACACCTTTATGAGCTAGTTTCTCTTGTGAGGCAAGTTGTATTTTCTCTATTGTGCATGTTACATTGGGGGTTGGATTAGTTCTCACTGTAGCTGAGTGAGAACTACAGTTCTCACCTTTCACTTGGTATAAGCTCAACAATCAGCTTCTTCCTAGAAAAGGTGAAAGGACTCTTTATTCACAAGCATCCGCCAAATAAATGGCAATTCTAACACACTTCTATTAAGAGCATCATGTACGAGGCTCTGAAAACAAAGCTGCAAACAGGTATTCAGGCACCAATGTAGTGGGCAAACAAGTGTCTCCCAACAGAAGTGTTCAGAAAGTCATGGAAAATACCCCTCCAAGGATCCAGAATTAGACTGGTAAGTTAACTTTAGGGGGTGTGGGGGGAGAACCTCAAAAACTCCCAGATATTCATAAAGAACTTAAAAACAAGCAAACAAACAAAAAACATCACCACCCAGGAAAGCCAACCAGAAATGAATGTCTATGAATGTTCATTTTGGTACCAGCTCAATATCGCAATGAAGTCATGGATCTTCCCAAGGATGTTTGTGGGAAAGCCAATATTTTCCTCCTCTGTTTTATTATCAAGAGAGGAAGAAAAAAGTGTAAACAGTCTGAGAAAGTGATATTCAATTAGCTCCATTTATCAATATTAAAATTATGCACTGTCTGCATAACAACAGGTCACAGCAATTCATGGACTTTAAGTTACTGGAAGGAAAAAAACCACAAGACAATAGCTCAGAATGCCAGTCAGGAAAGGGTAACACAGTCACAGTCAGTATTGTCATCTAGAAACACCCTGAAAACAACACTTTTAAAATAAATCCACAGAAGTGGGATAAGCTATAAACACTAGAGCTAGCTGGGTGGACATGAAAGTATTTTTAAGTATTTAAAAAAGAGAAAAAAGAAACCACATGTGTTTGTTAGATTATAAATTTATGTCACCACTAATAATAGTGTTACTAGTTATTTGTGCACTTATTAGCACCCACTTTGGTATCATATCTCATATAATAAAGACAGGAAAAAACCACTGAAAAATGATGAGGATATCCATGAAAAAAAACAAAGCTGTACTGCAGCAACACCTGTCCTACTGTAGCAGCAGAAAGGTGTGAGACATTAAGGTCTTTCTGGTCTTAAGTCCCAGATGATAATTTTCAACAAATATATGCTCTGGTTAACGTGTTCGGTAACTGTTCACACCACAAAGCTTTTTTGTCCCCAGGGGGCCAGTTGCTGAGCCTGTGTCACAACCATGGGAGTCAAACACTAGTGTTAGAGCCTGATCCAAGATTCCCTATAGCAAGAGAGGTATTTTCAACTGTTAACCAACCTCATCAGATAAAATCCCACTGCAGTTTCAATTTCAGATTCTTTCATTTAAAAAAAGAACGGAGATTCTTAAGTTACCCAGCACCCCAGCACTCTATTTTTGCACCAAGGAGCTCTGCACATACATTTTGGCACTTCAGAGACTTCAGTTCCCAGTGATATGTATGTAACAAGTTTTCAGATACCACAGTGACTGCAGCATTAACACAAACAATCACAAAGCTGTGCCAGCATTTTGCAGTCCAAAGCAATACTTGGCTTTCTATTGCTTGATCTTCACATTCAGTTTCAAAAAGAGGTTTAGATAAATGAGACACTGCACAGCTGTGTGCATAGTCACAGATGTGCACAGTGTGGCAGTATCCGAGGCTTTCCCAAATGTGCTTTCATTCCTTTCCCCAGTTCACATGTCCAAATGCTTCCTGAGAGAAAACTAGCACCAAACATAACAGAAAATATTTTTCCCCTTCAAGTTTGACTCTCTAGATGTAACTGTTCCCCTTGAGGTCAGTACAAGGTTTTTATTTCCCTGTTCTAAGCAGAGTAGAAAGTTGTCAGTATCCTTCTGTTTTTACCCATCGTCACAGTGTTTATCTATGTGCAATCCTTGCTGTTTGAGTCTCCCTTTTCAGGCACCCAGAGAGTCATGGAAAGTATCCCTCCAAGAATTAGATTGGTAAATTGACCTTGGAGGGGGGAAATCTCAAAAGCAGGATCAGGCCTTGCTATCAGCACCACAAGCTCCTTTCAAGAGGAAGACTGGTAGACCCACAACATTGTTGGAGGTTGCATTTGGGAGTGGGGGACAGAAGAGATCGATCTGACAGTATCAAACACCAGCACTGTTCAAACAGGAGGGCAGGTTTGCACAGGTGCATTGAGAAAACACAAGAATTGCTCAAATGACAGCTTAAGATAGAAAGGCAGAAATGAGAGTTGACAATCAGCATCAGTGGAGCTCTAACTGGATCCTGGGAAAGCCACAGTTTTTGTCCAAGAAACTGTTTTGACTCTGGTTGGTACAGGGATTTTTATGGACTTGTGGGGAAAATTGGCAAGATACTGTGTATGAAAACAGATTTGTCTTGGCTTGTGACAGAACAAAGTGTCTCTGCAGTCAAAAATAATGAAAACAAAGCTAACATCTTTACTGAGCATTTTCATAAGAATAGCCAAAAAATAAGAATAAATCAGTTTTAATGAGGCAGACGAAAGACCACAAAGAGAGAAAACAAGTGATCGGGGTCAGAATAACTAAGCCTTTGCAGGAGTCCTTGTGAATGCTCTGTTAAACAACATCACCACCACCAAAGCAGTCTGAGCTCAGGGCCCGAGATAGCACTGTCACATTATTAATTGTAACCCACAACCAGAGGAGACAACTAAGCCTCAAAATAAACTATTTCCGAAAGATTTCTTCTGTTTTCCCATCTACAGGGGGATCAGTGTCAGGTGGGAACATCAGATTCAAGCAAAGGTAATCTCAAAATTAAGGATATAAAAGGCAGCTGCACCCTACTGTGCAGTTGAACCATTTCAAACACAGACATGGAAAACAACTTCCCCATATACACTGCTGGAAACAAGCCAGGAGAATTGCAATGAATTGCAAGTTTAACTAGTAGGCAAATTATAAATATTCAAAAGTGTGCATTATGTAACATTTGCCTTTATCACTTGAAGAGCTGCGATTGCCAGGGAAAGAAGACAGCAGGATTGGTGCAGTACCCAGGAAAGGTGCTGCAGACGTATGTAAAATTTGTGTATCCATCTAAGGATAGATCTCTTACATTTCTAGATCCCAGGTGAGTTTTTCAAACATCATCTTCATTTCACACCCATTTAAGTTTACTTTAAGTCCTACCGTTTCCCCTTTACCCAAGAATGGCTACTATCCCTCCCAGAGCTACAGGCTCAGGTTTGGGCTTCCCATTAGCTGGCCTTGGATTCACACTGCCTCGAATGCCTTAAGCAGGGAATAGTTACTGTGTGCATTTCCCAGTATATAATGGCTGTGCTTAAACAGCTCAAAAAAACTCCTACTAAGGAAAAATTGTATTTTTCATTAATTAGCCAATTTATCTCATTGAAAAGAATCACACTCTTGAACTGTACAGGGTTGCTATTGATGAAGATAACTGAGGGACTGACTTGACTTTTCCCCCAAATCTTCATAATTTGGTGAAAACTCAGGCAACTTCTGTGCCAGAGATAGTATTGTCTGCTGTTTAGGAACACGTTTTCTCTCAAGACCTCCATCCAATGAAATTTAGCTTTAATCTTCCCTTTTTTATGGAACAAAAGAAAAGCTGCCAGCTCACAAGCACCTAAACACACCTGCTTCAGCACAGAAGAGTTTCTTATCCTTCAACCTCCAGGCAGCGTAAGAATTGTGCTTTCTGACTGCTTTCAAATTGGATTTGTAATTTCCCTGCAAGAAACATTGCATGTTTCTCAATACTGGATATGGCAGATAGAGTGAAGACATTTTGTAAAATTGACCAATTTTTTTTATTGGCACACAGTATAATCAGGGAGAACTTCTATTAGGTAGAGCTATGCATGCTTTCAAAACACCTTCAGAAAAGAAATGTGTCTATCAAAAGCGGTGATAACATATGTCTGCTTTAAGCTGTGAAGTCCCTGAAAGGCTCAATGGATACAAAGGCACACAGCACCACCTGCTAAATGCCAGAGCAATGCAAAACCTGCTCCAAGCCCAGGCAAAGGAGAGTTCTTTGTATTGCACCCAAGCTGGGTGAAGGAAGAGGAAAAGGACAACTGTGATTTTCAGGTTTTAAATATACTCCTAGCCTTTGTGTAAAGAATTCAGTCGAGAAGAGTTACAAGAGAAGAGGCTATTCATCCCAAGTTGTATGAGGAGGTTAATCCATTTCAGCACTCAAGTGCATTATACAGAATAACTGTTCAAGGCATGAACAGTTTCACCAGGGCTACCAAGTCAACATGTGAGGGAGGGTGTTCATCATGACTTATCAAACTCAGGACCCTAAACTCCTGTAGGTTTGCTTAATTTCACTGCCAGGGTAAAGAATTAAATTAGGTGACACAACCTGCCTGTTGAAGAACCATTATACATTTAATTAAAAGTGAGGAGACCATAGAAACTCTGTTTTTCCTACACTAGTCTTTTCTGACTGAACATTTCTCCTAGACAGAAAACCTTAACTCTTAGGTAACATTGTTCTGTTTGAACTGAGGTGTTTTTTCCTGAGCAATTGCTTCAGTGGTCTGCAAGGTTCTCCTTGACAGAGAGTGCCCATCAGTGCCATCATAAATGCATGGAATCTCTTGGCTAGTAAAGGTGAACCCATGGCTAATGGATTTTGTTGGGAAGGTTTGCTGTATTGTGTTGTGAAGAAAGCAAGAAAGACTGTTGCCCAGACCAATTCCAATTTAGCAGATGCAGCTTAGTTTTAAAAACTTATTCTAGATACCAGAAGTTTTTCATATAGTACCTTGATTGCACAGATTTCCCTTACTCAGATTAGACTGCTCGGGAAATCTCCTTGCAGTAACTCCTGGTTCAGATTTATTAAGTCTAAATAAACCATTGAGTGTATTGACTTAACCTGCATAATTGAGGGCAAAAAAAAAGTCACACCAAATTCCCCTATTTGAATTTATTCCATAAATGCTATTTGCAAATGCAAATCTTGACTGTTTAGGAAATATCAGAATATCAAACAGACATTATGAGCTTTAAGTGGACAGATTTCTCACATTCATTATGCAGTGAAATATTCAATAATCAGCTGCATAGTCAATACATGCTACATCTTCCAGGCCAGAAATAACTGATGGCAATTATCATACCAAACTTGCTTTCAAGGGGGGCAAATTAAAAGAAAAGGAAATAAACTGAGAGATATCACATTTACTCTGCTTCCTTGCAAGAACATGCACTGGGGCAATGGAGAAAAAAGGACGCAACCAAGGAGTTAGAGTTGATTTTTAATAAAGAGTAAGTTTTAAGTGCAAAAAAGCCTGGAAGAAAGTGCTTACTGAGCAACAATTTGCCAGCAGATATCAGCAAGCTAAGAAGCAGCAGTACAAGCCAGAGGGGTTTCGACAAGGAGCAGCAGGAATCCCCACCAGCAGAGCTGGGGAGCTGTGCACAGATATCTCATTTTAGCCATATCTCCAGCTCTTTGTCAATGAGTAAAGACCATTTAGTTCATAAAATCATCTGCAAAAGCTCTGTTTTCTTTCCTTCAATTGTTATATCCCCCAAAGAATAAAAAAAAAAAATAAAAATGAAGTGTAGTAATCGGAAGCTGAAATTCTACCCAGAGCAGAGCTGAGCAATAGGCAAGTCCTACAGATCAATACTCCCCTGCAGGTGCCATTCCTGAGCTGTCATGCCAGGGAGAGCAAGGATCAATCTGTGCCCAGCAAACCTGCCTGTAGAGCTGCAGACAGAGATCGTGATTAAAGTCATGACAGCTCAAAGGAAAAAAAAAAAAAGTCACTCGGCTCCAAAATTCAACTTTCAATGTAGCTGTTCACGATCAGGTGCTCAGCTGGGACTGTGCAGACAGGTTTTAAATAAGCTCCTTACAAAACTGAAACACTTGAACCATATTGTTTGAAACACTGAGTCTAAGGTACTAAAATAGAAGGGTACTTTTTTTCTTTAATAAGAGACGCAAACCTGTAGGATTGAGCCTTTAAATACAAAACTGACACCTAAGGGAGAGACCAATCCTGCAGCACAGAGACCCCCCCATGAGCTACCCCTCTCTGTGGCAGAGCTAGTGTCTACAGGCCCCACAGAGAGGGGGACAAAGGGGAAAAACACAGCATAAGGACGCAGTTCTGCAAATTGGGCCCCACAGTTTAAAAAAGAATTTTATGGTACTTCGATATATCTGAAGGAAGGCAGCACAGCAGACTCACAGAAAAAACAGCACTAAGAGGGGCTGATAGAGCATCCTCTAAGAAACAATCATTATCTAAAGGCAGCTTTTTATATACTAATAGAATCTACATCACCTGTGTATGTTAATACATGTCATATGCAGTCTTTAACCAAGCACACTGAGGAAAGAAAGTAGCAGCAGAAGTTAGAAAATAATATTTCCACATGAAGGAGATATGAATTCAATAAAGATCAGAATGCAGTAGCAGCACTGCCAGATGGAAATATTAGGGAAGAAATAGAGACCCTTGTTCTGACCAAGTTAGTTTGCTCAGTCATACCTAAATTCTGGTTTCTTAAAAAATAAAATCTATCTATGGAATAATATTTCAAGATAATTTTTCCACATTGAAGTCATCTGGTCTTTATATCTATGTCTCTACAAAGAGTGAATAGCTCATCTCTTACAGTATTCATATTTTGTCCTGTAGATTCAGTTACAAGAATGAGTGCTCAACACAAATCACAGCTGACAATAATTAGTCCTCTTATGAACAGTTATTCTCCTGATAAATAAAAAAAGAAAAAGGTAAGATGGGAGCACTGTCCATTTGTGAAGGGAAGCAGCACCTAAGGAAAGGCTGTGTGGAACAGGCTCTGGTCAGCACCAGACTTACCGCTATTGCTACAAGAGGGTCACATAATAAAAAGACACTTAAAATATTTTTATTTTTTGTGTGTCCCATAGTTCTTCACAATTCTTAAGCACGTGCACAGAGATCCAGACAAATCTCAAACTGTGTGATGCCCAGCTGCATGTGTTGCCTGTAGTGCTTTGGGTTGATGGTTACAGGACTGTGGCACTCACAGCTTGTGCACTTGTCCCCAAAACCACCCAGCTGAAGAACATTTCAGTTCTTGGAGAAAGTGCCATTTCTAAGGATCATTCATCTTGAAAGAGTAAGTAAATCAAATTCCACATTGAAGCAGGCTTCTGGAGAACAGGTGTGAGAAATGCAGTTAATTGCGCCAAACGAGTGTTCTGCTGCACTGCTGTAATTGCTGCTTAGCCAAGTCAGTGCTGAAGTTGTCAAAAAGTCACAGAAATCAGAGTTACCTGTTATTTATTCACTACCACCTTAGCATTTGGCACAATTCAGCTCCTGAGCTTACAACCATTAGTAATAACTCAGATTTGATTTAAAACTCATTTGCACAACCAAATAAATTCTGCTTAGAGGATTTCCTCCCTGATAGCTGACCCTAACACCACCACTACCCCCAGCACAGATGCAACAGCTCAGGTCTGCACAACGTCATATGCACAAGCTTACTAGTGGCAGGATAACATTATCCAAGTTTGTCACCTTTTTATTTGCATTTCTTTAAAGAGCTGAAGCACGAAACAGCTGCTGCAAGACATTTCTGGGGCCGAGTCCCTAAAAACTCACAGTGCACTGCACTCCTCAGTACCTAACACAGAAAGTACACAGAGAATCCAGCTCTAAATGCTTTGCCACTCCAGTAGGGTAGTGTTTGTCCTCTTAGACATTCCAGATGTAAAATCCTGTGTTGTGTTTTCTTTTTTAATCTACTTTATTCAGGCTTGGATGATGGTACAAACACAACTACCTTAGAGGAAATGGTGATACAATGAAAACTTATAGTGGGATATATGAAAGTCAGAAGTCACTTCTCATGTGCTGTAATGGAAAAGTTATATTTTTGGCTAAAACTAAGTTGTCCTTCTAGTGAAAACTATTACTTGAGGAAGGCAAAGATGATAGAAAAAAAAAAAAAAAACAAAACCAGAACATCTTCAAAATTAGCAATTTCTATTGCAATAAAACCTTGGAGATATAGTGAAAGCAAAAGTCTTTAGTTAAAGCAAAGGTGAAATAACTGTTTAAAAAACCAAAATTTATAGTTTCTACCAATAGAAGCAAGAAATACTGTGGGAGGACATAAAACAGAAGGTAGTTTAAAGAGTGTAATATCTCTTATTTTATCCGAGAAAAGATTTTTATTAGTGTTGCTATTGAGCGATTTTTAGAGGTAAGAGGGAAGGAACAAATAAATCGATGTAACAATTCTGAAAGAAAAATCAAGTTTAATAAAAAGCAGCTGTAATGTATGAACAGATACAAGAAAATCCTTCAAGATGATAGCTCTGTGTCAGCTTTTGACAAAACATGGCTAGAAGATTATATATTGCATTTTACATTAGTTTCTGCTAAATGGTTACAGTGAAATTGTATTGTTCCCCCTTGTCCCTCCAGCATGCCACTGTTAGATGAAAGTGCTTTTTTTTATTCTTTTAAAACTTTCCTAACCTCCTCTGCTACTTCTTCTTATAAAAACAAGAAGAAAAAAAAATGAAAAAATGCAGATTAGGGCAAGGCAAAGAAAACAACTATTCACACAGAGAAGACAGAGGACTTAATATGATGAAACACGTTAGTGTGCTACTGCTACACACAAGTCAGCAAAAACAGCTTAAGTGATACTTTTACAGGGCGAAAGATAAGAATCAGCCCTCCTTACTCCACCTGTTTCCTTGCTCTCCTTTGGTCATTTGATCTATAAACTACACCTTGGGACTCCTGGTCAGGGCAACAGGGCAGGGATAAGTAGACAGAAGAGAAAAGAGAGAGGGAAGCACCTGCTGAGGCTGTATCTTAACACCATCAATTCAAAAGGCACAACAATTCACAAAGAAATTCCCAAACTCCAGTTGTTTAGATCAGGTCTGAAGACCAGTGGATTTTCACAACCTTCTTAACTGCATCCAGACCCCCATAGTGCAGCCTGGAAGTTCTTCAGCCCCTGGGTCTTCATCTCAGTAGTTTTCCTCATAACTCATTTATTTATTGTGTAGTAGTCAACTAGTCTGGCATTCCTGATAAAGCACTTAGTTCCAGTGAGCTAAGCTTTGTGTCTCATTAGTCCCTACTTAAGAGCTTCTGGTTCTCCTTCAATAGGCTGTGCCTGCTCTTACAATTAAATCACTGACAAACATACAACCTACTTTAGTCCACTCTTAAAGTCCAGAAATAGAAATAAACACCGACAGACATTTTACAAATTGACAACGTACCTCTACATAAGCTCACAATATCCAGTAGAAGACACATCCCTCGCCTTGCAGCAGCAGCTCAACAAGCAGCAAGCACTCTTTACCTCTCCTTATCAGAGGGGAACTTTGGAGGACCACACAACCTTAGAAAGCTCTTTACCTCTACTCAGACCCCAAACACTGTACATCTAAACCCAACCCTTTACACCCCTCCCTCCAAATCTCCTCTTCTATAATGAGCCTTGGCCACCTGTTCTATCCCACCCTCCACAAATCACAGGTGGTACCAATTTTCCAAGGCACTCATCAGTTTACCTCAAGGGGTCCCAGCTGCCTCTGAGGCTGAACACAAGAGCTTCTTCATATACATTTTATCCAGGGGTACTATATATTCCTAAAGAGTCTCATACTTGTTATCTAGTGCATTATGATTTCCCCCAGCAACAACTGCTGTCATCAACAAATGAAATAAGCTGCACTTTTAGTTGAAATCAGTAAATACTTTGGGTCCCACAAAGTTATTGTGAACTACGACAGGGCAAATCCTTCAGATTCAAATATTTCACTGATAAGTCTGCTAAAAAAAAGGATAGTAGTTAAAAAAAAAAAGTATAAAAATATTTTTTCAACTAGAAAGAAAAAAAAAGGTGTAACCAAAAGCAATGTAGTTCATCCGTTTACTAAAAAGGACTCATCATATGATAGGCAAGTACCATCCCAGAGAAATGTGAGTTGGGTCAACTAAAACCAAAACCTTCTTAGACTGTAAAAACTAAATGATCAAGAATTCTGGTTTGTCTGGTTGATGATGAATGGTGGAAGATAGTAGATTAAATAGCACTCACATCACCCTCACTTTGATTAAAATTTTTCATGCAGAAAAAGAAATAACAATTGCCCAAGCCTTTTACGTGATGTACAGGAACATGGCATGAGTATCAGTCACTCATTGCAAGATGTCAGAGATGTTTCCTTTCACACTGGTTGCCTGAACACCCCAAAGCTGCTGACCAATCTGAACCAGAGTGGCAGAACCAGCACCTTTATTCCTTTTCTGACCCATGGCTGTGCACTTAGCAGCATAATATAAATAATGTGAATCCTCATACCTACCATACATTGGGATAGGAAGATTTACCAATGTGCTTAAAACCAGTTTAAATTAAGCTTTTACAGAAGGTGAAGGACAGAAGTCCCTTGCCCTGTTCCCTGAGTGCTTGGAATTGATATCACTTAACTTCACATATATGAGGAATAAGAATTTATGCAATTAATAATCTGTAGACAGTATGTATTTTGGAACTCTACTATACCTGGGGAAGTAGCTTTGGCTACTCTTGTTGAACAAGCACTACTCGGTCTGCTCTCCAGAGCAATGTGCTTGTATTGCCAGCCCAAAGAATCCAGCAATCCTAAGCCGGAAGCTTCAGAACCATGAGATTTCAATTAAACATCGCAATTTTTTACTCTTTGCCTTCTGATTCTTTTTTTTCATCTCCAAGCTTCAGTCAATACCTTCTTGCAAGTTTTTTCTTCACAAACCCAAGAGCTTAACAGAAGCTGAAATTCTCATATAATTGCCAAGAGCTGGAAACTGAGACCTTAAGCAGAACAGCAAATACTGTAAGAAAGGCAGAAGTTGTGAAGTCTGAGCAATTCATATTTCCAAAACAAGCTTATGTTTAAACTTTTTGAAGTTCTTAATGATTTATGCAACAGCAACACAAGTGTGTCCAAGCTATTCTCAGGCTTATCACTCTTGCTACAGGTTTTGGGATCCCTGCTAAACATAATTGTGAATTCATATTGTGACTTCAGTGGAGCTGTGTTGATTGACACCGTAAGGTGATCTCAAAGTTCACCAAAAAGAGATGCTATGTTCAGTAAAACTTCTGTTCAGAGTTAAGAATCTTGGAAATGCCAGTTTTTACCCATAAAGCAATCTAAATACATCTGCACCTTGACCGTGCTTGCCTTGAAATATTTGAGCTTTCTTTGATAACATCAAGTTCCAGTACTTCAGAAATACTTATCTCAGTTCTTCTGGGTTCCTTCTTTCGTGACAAGCTTTTTCCTTTGATCTCCATGTAAGAGTTTTCTCTGCCATGCTCCTTGCTCCCACGTTTTTCTGCTCTATTTCCAAGAACTGAACATTTTTAGTTCTCCCATTAGCTTTTAACTTTTGTGTATTTTGCTTTATTGGAACTGGCAACATGGTGCTATTTAAACACAGCTCCATCTGTCAGAGTCAAGTCCTGCAGGTAGGGTGTCATGTTTGATTTCATGTTATCATTTGTTGTATAGTCAGAGCTAAAGAAAAAAAAATGTTTACTATAAAACAGTTACTTTCATAAATTCCTATGAAAGCTCTTTTACTGCTGTTGCAGGACCTACTTGTGTCCTTGTGAATACAGCCCCTTCTGCTCTGCCAGAGAGAAAATAGAAGGGATGTGCTCAGCCTGGCTTTGTCCCTTGGGTTTCCTTCCCTCTTCTGCTTTCCACATCAACTGCACATCCTAAGCATGTATGTGAATTGGTACGCCAGCATTACAGTTGATCGAAAACACTGTAGGCTTAAAAGAAGGCATTTTGGAGATGGAGTTTTCAGATTTGAAAATGAATATACTTTCATTGCCCAACTTCAGAGCTGCTGTCCAGTATGAGGTTACATCTGGCACTAGAAGAAGAGATATGGTGGACTTTTATCCCAGAATGACAACCATCGTACTTCACAGTCAGAGCTTCCCAGCCAAAAGGAGACTAGATGGGAAGCAATGCCTAATAAAAATATAATTTCCTGGAGCCTTCCTGCTGTGCATATCAAACAGATGTAGTGAAAAACAATTACTTCCTTCTCAGTCTCATAAATGGCTTACTCTTCTCAAAAAGGCATAACCTCAAAAATATGATGCTGCCTATAGTCGAAAGATATTTATTATGGCACATCTAAAAACCTTTGTAGACTATTAGAGTGCTTGTCTTCTCTTTTCACAAACAATATATACATATCACCTTTCAGGTCTCTCTGATCGAAAAAGCATTAAACATGAGATTTTAATTTTGCCTTACCTTTGACACTGCCTCAATATGAATTTTCTTCAAACATCTAGAAATGGTAATAAGAGCTTTCCTGAGTTTCTTCCTTCTCCCTTAAAAAGTTCAAATTTCATTTCAGTTTTTTCCAAACAGTAGCATTAATGTTTCTGGCCTGACATTTCTTAAGAATGGTAGACCTGCAACGCTCACCCTGTACAGCCTGCCAAAGGCAGTGGTGTCCCGAGGCAGAAATCATGCCCAGCACCTCTTGTGCCCTCCCACTTGGAGAGACACCACAGTGGTGCACGATCAAGTGCTGACAGACAATCCCCAATGCAATAGTGGGAGATCCAGCACTTCCCAAGGGACTGTCACATGTTTTCTCTTAGCATTAGGATGGGCTCGAGTGCCATGAGATGGGCTGTTCCCTTAGGGAGGATCTGACACTGTGGGAGTGACTGGTAGTAAAAGGGATGGTGATCCCACACAGGTTCTCTGCCAGTGGCTGTGCAGAGGCAGAGCAGTTTTTCGGCCAGGAGGACCCAGCAGACCATGCTCAGAAAGGCTGAGAAAGGAAACTGTAAGTGCAAACATGGGCAAGTGGGATGCAGATGGAGGGCTGAGTGGGCTGAGCTGCAGCCTTGCTGCAATCCTTGCAGATGGCCATGCTGGCAGCTGGCACAGGCACCTGCTTTGGGCACAGGAGCCCATCATGGCTCTCCACCTATAAAAGAAAACAGCTTGGGAAGGGCCATGTCTTAAACAATCATAGTTCCTCTTCTCAGTAAATGTGAGGCATAAATCTGAGGGCTTACACTGACATCAGCACAGTTGACCCAGAGCTAGGCTGCTATCACAAGATCTGTGCTTTTAGTGCAAATAAAGTACTGTGTCAGAGGGAGGAATCAGTTAAGCCCTCTGCTATTAGCTCTGTTGTCATTGTAAGCACTTTTCCAGGATGTGCTGCTGAAAGCAGCTATTTCAATTCATCCACGATTTTTTTCTAAAGCAGATATGGCCAGATTCTCCAGTCTTGATGGAATGTAAACCAGCAAAGCAGATACAGAGTGTCCAGAGCATTAGGTACGCACACAGACTCTCATTTATGGCTGTATTGAACTGGGGGTTTGGAGAGCACTGGTGTGCTGGATATTGTTCAAACAGCACAAAGAAATTATGTCCGTGATATAAAACTAGAAGCAAAATTACAAATGGATAACTCCTATCTTCACATGTGATCAGTGCTTCTATTTAAACCTCCAGAAGAGAGCAATCCAAGCCCTGAACTAAAACCAGACATTATCACTGGCTTTGCCCAAGAAGGCTGCTGGGATTCCTGGGACTCTATTTTTAATGTAATAAATTAATCCACAGCCAGCATCCTTCTTGGTTCCTTAATGGCTGTCCTGCACACATGGAATGAGATGAGATGTGGACAGCTGGAAAGGCCTCGCCCTGCAGTGAGAAGCCTCCAGAACCACACTGGTCACAGCCTGCAGTGGTCCCATTGCCTGAGCCTGGCCTGCAGTGGTTCCTGTTTCTAAACAAAAAGCCACAACAGCAAACTCTGTGTCATGTACAGCTCATGCAATAGGCACTCAGGCTGATAGCACAACACTGAAATTAAAGAGATCTTTCATTTTATTTGCCTTTCCTTGTATTTACAGCTGCAAACATCAAAGGCTGACTCACTGTACAGATCAACAAGCACATTTAAGTACCAGGATTTGCTAGAACAGCTGCTGCCTGAACAGGAGAACCATCCTTCAGGGCCATTGTCATTAACAATTCTGTAATTTATATTGATGGCAATGCAAGGAAACAAAAACAACTGTTGTTCAGGCACCAGCAATTCTCAGCTGGACAGCCTATCTCTCTCCAGGATTTGTATATATCTGCTCCAGTTTAAGGGAGGATGGAAAAATGGAAGATGAGAGGTGGAAAGCAGCTATCTGAGTAGGAGTATATCCTGCATTGGTATTGGTGGATTATAGGCTACAGTAAATTCCTGTTTGATGGATTTAGTTACTAATGTAATAGTTGATGAAAAAATGCATGTTGCAATGGTTTGGCCAATTCCTGCATGCTTTAAGCTGGACCATTTCTTTAATGGATCAAACAGTTCATTTTCTGCTGCTTTATAAATGGTTTGTGCACAGCCCACCTAGAAGTCCACCCGTGACAATACCTCTCTCAGGCACTTAATGGCCAGGTTTATACAGGTGAGAGACCAAATGGGAACTTTTCACTCTGCCTCCTTCCGACTTTACAGGAGGTGATGATGCTATCACTTGCACAGTCAGGTGTTTCCTCTCTGCTCTGCTGGCTGCAGATATGCTCAGAGCACCTGTCCCATCCTCAGGGAGAGCTGAGCAAAGGAGATCCCCAAGGCAGGCCTGGTTTGAGCACCCAGGGTCCCATCTGTGCCACAGCCACCCAGATGATGTGGGTTGTTGCCTCAGAGCACCAGCACCACTCAGGCTCTTTTCTAGCAGACATCAGAACCTAGAGCTTACCTTATGCTTGCTTTTAAATAACATGGGTGACAAGCTGGATCAGGGTTTGTCTGCAGTGATGTGTGAGCTGACGTGCCTGATATCACTCAAGAAGGCTGTGATAGACTTGGGATTTGCCACCACATGGTCTGAGCACCTTCACTGCGGTGTGTGACGCTGCATGCAGTGCTGTAGCTACAGGCTCTGACTTCTCACCAGGGGATTAATTCCTCATGGGATTTGTAGCAGCAGAGGATTTCCCTTTAAGAATTGCTTTCTGATCTTTGTCTTTACCTTGTCTTGTTTTTGTTTTTCTGTAAGTCATCTTTTCCCTTATTAGTATTTATAGTCTCTCATTCTCTAGACACTTCTATTTCCATGCAGCGATGAGCTCCTCCTTGTATGTTTTGTCTCCTCTTTGTAGCTTTCTGCTGCTTTACCAACATGGGATTAAAATAACCAGAAAAACATTAGCATTTTTAATCTCACAGACAACTCTGGGAGAGCTTCAGATGTCCTATGATTCAGAGATAGATTCTGAACAACATAGGACTTCTTTCCAGGTTTCTGAGACAAAAGAAGCTGCAGCTCATGCACCCGCTTCTCAGTTTGGAATAGACAGAGGAGAGGTACCCTAACTATAACTAATATAAATGTAATTACGTCTGCGGAAGTAAAACTGAGTCAATTGATGTAATTCTCATTTTAGGTATGAAGCAGCCAACACAAGAGATAAATGTCCTTCCTACTCCACAGTCATTTTCCTTCCACATCCTTCTCTGTATCTAACCTGTCTGAAAATTTTCTCTACACGAAGGCAGAGGAGATTCCTTTGATGAGGAAGATGCATATTCTTTTAATCCTACATTTTCTTCCCTTCTCATTTTCCTAAGCACAGAGAAAGGTTTTTTTCCTTTGTTTTTTTTTTTTCCAACCATGTCAGACTGCATAGTTGTTGGGCATAGTGGCAGTGGATTTTCATTTCTGCCCAGGGTTATTTGTTTGTAAATTCTTTGATTTTCAGTTAAACTCCCTGCCTCAAATTTTCACATTCCCCCACAGCCTCAGCATGGAAGGAGATAGAGCACCCCCGAGCAATTAGTCATTGGAAATAATAGCATGATTAAGGATGGAAAAGCTGGTTAAAATGGAGGGATGAGCTGGCTGCTTCCATGTGGAGCCTTTTCAGCAAAGTCAATACCTATGCATGTTACACCCTGCTGTCTGTGCTTCAAATGTAGGAACATTGGGTCAGAGTTAGACACAAAGTCAGAAGTGAGCCTCAGAAAGGGAACGGGAGGAAAAAGGAAAATGTTCACTGAATGTGGGGAGCTGCTTCTTTGGTTTCCTCCTGAGATCTGTAAAGTTAGGGATAGTGCAGTAAAAATCTGTTTCCCTGCAATATCCACATTTTTAATGTTAATGAAAGTCAAAGTGATATCTCAGACCTGAAGACAATTTCCAATTGGACAGTAGTTCAGTGTCCAGTATTTTTCTAATCCTGAAGGAAAAAAATAAGGATGAGGTAGAAAAATGTGGAAGCTTTTCACAAATTATAGCAAGTATATATTCAAATGTAGTTGTCTATTCTGTACAGGAAGAAGAAAACTATGATATGACTGACATCATGTCTACAAAATAAATTAGCTGGACATTAGATCCCTCATTCTGCTCCGTGGGAATCCTCTCCCACTCCTCTTGTTACAAGGATGATTTTCCAGCTATTCATAAAAGGTGCAGCAGATGCAGAGAATTATTCCAATGCCATTTTATTGTGTAACCCACGATGACAGTGGGCTGTGCTCTGACAAGATGCAGCTTGCAATACAAAAATGTGAACCATTTCAGGAGAAAGAATGAAAAACTGAACCCACCTGATGCTTTTTTCTCAAAACTGAATATTTCTTCTTTATATTTTCTCCGAGACTCCTTCTGGAGAATTGTAAATTAAAAAACTTCAGGTGCAACAGGACTGAAGAGCAGCATGCAAAGCTTACTCACTGACTGAGTGAAACAAAGGAACAGCCTATGTTTTTACTTTTTCTGTCTGCCTTGTAGGTGTATTCTCTGTTAGCTGAATAATAGCAAGTGCAAAGTATTTGTACCCTTGCATTGAAATCTGAGATAGCTTTTTTAAGAGAGA
Organism: Lepidothrix coronata; assembly: GCF_001604755.1. NCBI lineage: Eukaryota > Metazoa > Chordata > Aves > Passeriformes > Pipridae > Lepidothrix > Lepidothrix coronata. The sequence continues at coordinate 2,160,003 of NW_016690266.1, read as the reverse complement.
AAATATACTATCCTGTATAGCAATAATAATTGTTATTATTTTTTTTTTGAAGAGTGCTGATTGGTCCATCTCTCAGGAGAACATAGAGATTTTTTGATTTCCTTTGAAATAAATTTCACAACTCTCAGGAGAGCAGAATCTTTCAGAATACACTAAAATTTTAGGGAAAAAAATCCACAAACCAAACAAGAAGGGACTAACAGAGAATATCTGTTGAAGAAAAAGAGAAAAGAAAAAAAACCACGGCTTACATAAAAAATATAATTTCTTCCATTACCAGGAAAATGTTAGCAGTATTTTAAATGCTGTGGATTTCATAACTAGTGGCATTCATAAGTGCAGCAATATTCATTTTCTACAAAAACCTCAACTTAGGCAATGATGAAAGGCTGAAAACATTTTAAGAAAGATCAATACGTTGAAAGCCAAATGCATTTGGAGGAATGGCATTACTCTGTGATGTGGAGCCTAAATGTTAGTGGAGAACTCCCATTATTGCAACTGTTCACTCACATGTTCGCTTCATTAACTCTATTGAACACCCAGAAATCATACTGCCATGGGAGAAGTGCTTGGCTTAAATATTAATACCTATCAATTTTACAAGTTAAAAATGAGATTTCTTGTCCCTCTACATCAGAGTTTATGCCCAGAAGCAGCAATGATTGTCTGGTACCAGAAAGGAAGGTGAGTGGGAGCAGAGGGACAGCAGGGCAGGGGGATGGAGGGACCTGGCTGAGCAGAAGGTGGGATGTCAAAGTGGCAGTGTGGGTCTGGGCTGCCCTGGAGGTACTAATTAGAGTCTGTTTCAGTCCCATGATCACTGGGCAAGTCCAGAGGTAAAAGGCAGGTCCAAGGTCAAACCAGGAAGACAAGCCACTTCCCAAAGCTCTCAGGCTGTGCTACCACATGTATGCCACACACTGCTCAACACTAAGCCACCTAAAAACATGTAATCCATTATATTCAAATTTATGTTAGCTTATATTATGTTTATTATTTCAAAGGAGAATAAATTCTTAACTAAATCACACCAGAATTTCAAAGAAAAGGCAGACTCAACACCATACTTGAAGAACTGTGACTGTACTTCCTATGCACATTAGACAAGAACCACAGAGCTCCTGAATATTTGTACACATCACAGATATGCTATAAAAGAAATCCCAAATTCCTTAAAAGTCCAGTGTGATGATGTTTGCCTGGTCTGTAGGGAATCCAGGATTAATATTCTGCTGTGACATTCCCCTACTCCTCACAGCTAAGAGACTTAGAACATCATGACTGCTCTAGGAGACACCAGCCAACTTCTGAAACCTTCTGTCCTGAGAATGCTTTCCCAGGAAAAGATTACCCAAACTTGCACAGTTTCAGGAAGGGTTTGCATTTTCACATATTTTCACTTATAACAAATCAGGGGTGTTTTGAGAGGCAACAGGAGCCACTTTTTAAGAAAATTAACAACTCAAAAGACAAAATTCTGAAGCAGCTTTAACTCCTATGCATCATAACTCACAGCCTAGATAGGCAAGACTGATGAAGAATAACAGAAAGAAATAATTATTCCTTGAGAGGAGGAAAACAGAGAGGTAAAGTGCTTGCCCAGTATAAATCTTTTGGGTAACCATCTAGTTAGCACCTTATTCAGAAGGCTATTTTAGCTTTTTAAAATGCATTCCTCTTGCTTTCCATCCCATATAACAAACACTAGACAGCTGCTTCTATTCTCATAAGCGTGAATCTTTAATTCTTCTTCTCTCATCTGGTTTAAACAGCAGAGTATGATTTTCCTGTGATAAAGTTCTGGAATCACAATATATAAATCTGTTTGTGATTTGTAAATGTCAGTACATAAGGTACTTGGGCATTTGATTACTGACTGCCTCAAGCATATAAACTAGCTTATTAAAGCCTTAGCATTCTTGTCAGAATTAACTCGTCTTAATGCTTCTGAAAACATCTCTCCCATGCAGAAGTAATTTCCTTCAAGGTTTTTAAATATTCTTTCATTTAAGCTACTCCATTTGTCATTGTAAATGGCAGAATTTTTTTCAAAAAGATCTAGTTGACACCAAACTCACAGGGTCACATGCTCAGAGTATTTAACTCCTTTAATTTTGAGGGACAAATATGAAACAAGTAGAAGTCTAAAAGTCTTCAAAGAAATCCCAGTCAAAGTCATACACTAGCAGTGTACACAACTTCCACATCTGTGAATATAAATAGGTATTCAGGCCAAACCTGTTAAGTAAAAAGAAAGCTCCTTCCTTCCCACCTGACAAAATTTCAAATATTCACAAAAATGTAACCAACAAATATCATCTAGTCCCTGCTGGCAAAAGAAATGATCTCTCCTCTGTAATCCATCTCTCGCTCCTCTTGTTGTTTGATGGAGCCTTCTCTCATCCTTCTTACTGAGATTCTTCTCGGTGGAATTCACCTTTTGCCTTCTCGCTGCTATCACTGAATGGCTTCTTCTGCAAATCTCTTTTTGGTCCACTAAAGACAAAAGATAAATGTCATCTTCAGCTCCACAAGCTTGTAACTTAAAGCAACCTCCATGTACATTTTTTACTTTCTCTATACTCTATAGAGTGTGTATAGTCTATACATAAAAATGGCACTTCAGACACCCTGCACAGCCACAAAGAGGTGTGGTAAAGCTTCAGTGCCTCCATTGCACACAGGTACAGACACAGAGGGACAGGTAAAGCACATTCCCTATTGAGACCTGCTCTACTCCAGCTGTTCCTGTCTGTTCTGTCCTTACACTGCTTGGAAGTGTAGAAAACACTATAAAGCTACATAGTGCAATATAATAGAGAGGTATGAAATATATTTTTAAACAGGCGGCTTGATTTCTGTTTTCCTTGTCTAATCAGGACTACTTTTGCATATTAGAGTTTAATCCTATTTTTCTCAAAGCTAATTCAGTAGTAGGAAGATCAAGCAATAACTAATGAAGGTGAAAACATACTTTGAATCTAACTGATGTACTATGTCCAATAAGATAATCACTCTTGGATTCATGCAAAAATATTATAGAAAAAAATTGTATTATGAAGCTGAAAGAAACCCCCAACCCTATAACTTCCAGGAAGTTACTTATTGTTTTATTTTGTGGGTTGGGTTTTCTCTTTTTCCTGAATTTCAATTTTGAGCCACAGCAAGGCAACTCCCTTTTCCCCATAATTTAGAACTGGCAGCATGACACGCTTCCAGAGAAATTGTCTAAAATTCTGCAATTTTTGGGATCCTCCCTGGATCTCAGAAGACAATAGTAACAGTCCCTTATATTCACTTTCAATAAAATGGAAAAGCCATAGGAATCCTACTGTTCTGCCATGGGATAGTAACTGGCTGTGTGCTAACTCTCCTGCATGGAAAATGTAAGAACAAGCACTGAATACCTATAGAGATTTGGATTCAGTTCTAATACATGGACAGGTTTTTTTGCACCTAAAAGGAATACTGAATTCCTGTAGAATAAAAGGACAAGGGCTGAGTTTCGGTAAACTGGAATGCTTTTGGTAATGCAACACTGGCAGACTGGGCGCAGCAGACAGTCTTGCTCTACTTGCAAGGAACTGCTGATTATTTTGCTTCCCTTTTTTCTTGATGAAGCTTGGACAGCCCTAGGAAAAAACCATGCTGGGATGAAATAATCACAGAAATTTTTTTCTCTGAAATTCAGAAATTTTATTTAAAAACAAAAATATTCTCAGGTATTTTGCTTGTCTGAAAAGTAAATAAATATGATTAAAAGAAAAGAAACACATACTTTCGCACTTAAATTACTATTTGTACAATATCTACTTATGACATATTTGTCTTTAGGAAATTAAATTAATTGTTCAACCTCACCAGTGAAATTCTACACTTGTGCATCCTGCAATTATAGCAATTTCGAATTAATGATCTACTGATTCCTGATTATTAACAGTTTAATAGTTATGTGATTAACATTTTCAATTAAGTAATACAATTCATGAAGCTGATTAAGGCAGCAGCACACTTCTCTGGGCACGTGCTGTATTTACAAGTGTGAGTTATCACCTGCAAGCCTTAAGGAGAAGTTACCTATTAAGGAATTAGCCCCACATTGGTGATTTAAACCATATACTAGATTTTTCAGTGAGGACTTTTGAAAATTGCCACATCCTTACAATATATGGATCCATAGTTATCACAGGTTGGTGTACATTAAGCACAAAAAAAAACTATAGACACAGCAGCTCAAAGAAAGGACTCATAACATGAATATAGCTGCTTAGCCAGAATTTTAAATCCCCTAAAATCCAAATAGCCTCAGGGGATTGGATCTAGTCTGCTTGTTGTATTATGGCCAACCTACAGTATTGTCTGTTCCATGTTACGTATTCTTTTCATTAAGGGATAACACACACTGTGCCTCCAACAATAAATGTGAGGAATTAATCCTTACTTCCTACGAGCTTCAATGATTGTAACTTCTCTCTAAACATCACAGACAGTGAAATTCTCAAGAGTGAATCTCTTGTTTCAATACTGAGGACTCAGTTTCTAGGATTTCACAAAACTGTGATCCCTAATGCACGTACTATAAATTTATATATTTTCTTACTACTGTCATACCACATCAAAGCAAAGTTTTTTGTTACATGTATGGTATGGACTTCTCCTGGGCTATGGAAAGATAATTTTATTATGTCAATCAGCCATTTTTATGGATAGCCAAAATCAGGCAAAGAAAGGAAGCTGTGCTTCCTACACTAGACAGAGACTGGTGACTAGATCATATGCTGCTTTGAAAAAACCCCCGTAGGACTTTCAGAGAGGATCTCAAATCAAATAAAGCTCATCATTAGAGGATAGGTACTTATTTTAGACTTCATCCATGATCTTTCTGTGTTTACATCAGACTTTACTTGCCCCATATTTGCACCAATGGACCAGTAATGTTGATGTACATTCACATGAAACGACCATTTCAACATAAACACTAGGAATATTCACAGAGATATTGATCTTTGATTTAGCCCTGCCCCCCTGTGGTCCTCTTATGTAGTTTTCTTTTATTAAAAGTATGACTGCCAAGTCCTTAGTAAAGTCAAGGTATTTCTTGCCACCTTCTATTCTTATTTTTAGTTTTATTTGTTCTACAGTTTCATCTTAGTCTACCTACCATCTTCACTCCTTCCCATTTCTCATCCCTATTTCAAATGTTTCTAACTATGACTGCCAATTTCTAAGTAGATCCACACAAATCTTCCCACAATTTGTCTATGGTGTGTGACTGAGTCACTGCATTTTGATAAGATTCATGTTTGGTTAGCAGTGTTATCTGAGCACTACAATTCAGAGGAAATTACAATTCACAGTTATTACACTGGACTGGAACAAAAAGTAGGACAAATTCTCAAGTGTGTTTCTGTGGATGAGTGCTTCTCTCAGGAATCTCTTTCCTCCCTTGTGTATGAACAATATAAAGTAGAGCAACAGTAATCCCATTAGCCTAGGAAATTTTGAATAATACCGGCCTGTACAGTTGCAAGTCTCCCACTTAGTACATCGTGTTGTCCTGATCAGAAAAAATCCAAATGATTTTTGAAATCACAGAATAAAACAGATGGGCACACACATCCCAGCATCATGTCTTTCTACCATGAGAGATTTTGTTTGGAAGTGAAGAGAGGAAGGCTGCAAGAATTGTTTATACCAGCACAGGGAGACATATTTGTCCAAGGGATCCACAGCTGAGGGGAGAGATAGGAAGTTACACTTAGATGAGAAGTATGCAAATAAACATAATTTGTCTGTCTTATATCAAGCACACAGACACATCCACCAGTGAAATCCCCAGCATTTTACAGTGACATAGATCAATTACTGACACATCTGTAAAAAAAATTATTTGCATTTGAAACTCAAGGTTATACTATGCCAAGGTTGCTTTTGTAGTGGAACTTATAGACCCTAAATCAGAACTTTAAATTACAGTGGACACCTTCAGAAGATATGGAAGACAAATGGGACAAGGAAGCACTGTTAATAGTTAGCAACATTTTCTTTCACCCCCACATTTTCCACCTGCCAGCAACAAGAGAATTGGCACTGTGAACTTCATTTTATCCAAGAATGTTTTTTTATCTTTGCAGAATAGATGACTAGTTAGACCGAAGTTCAACAAAGAGGGATTCTGCTGATACAACCTGGTTGTTTTCTTTTCTTCACAAACTCATCTGGCAAAATATTGAATGATCTTACTTACTCAACTCCAGTTCAGTGAAACTCCTGAAGTTCAGTATAGTTTCCCTACATTCAAAGACTGCATTTAAACTTCTCTAACCCATTTTAAAGGGTTTTGATCTCATCATCTCTGGAGACACTATTCTTGCTATATCCTAGTCATATACCAACTCTAAATAATGGTAAAACATGCTCATCAAAGTAATTTCTTTTTCTCAGAATATGCAGAGCCTTTTTCCAGACACCAACTTGCAAATCACATTCCTGCCTTCTGTCTTGTCCTCTTGACATCAGCTCTAAAACTAAAAACCCAGATGTGAAAACGCTGCCTGTAAAGTTGGCCAGCCTCCTACTCTGATGACCAGAGGTCAATCTGTCCTTTTTGACTAACAACACTTTTTCCTGACACTTCTGTAGTCTCATGTCTATGGATCTCTTTGCTGGAAGGATTCCACCTTCCTTGATTCCATTTTGTTTCTTTGTAGAAAGTTTGTGCTCTAAATCCTGTGTTCCATCTACTTCACACTGCTCTATCTCCAGTGGGCTCTTACAGTCAAGGATCCATGGATATGCTTCTCTTCAGAGCCCGTTTCATCAGGAACATGAAATGATGGCTTGAAACAAGCAAAGCAGAAAATTTTCCCATATGAAATAGAGTATATTCCATTTCCCTAGTATATGTAATGTCCTATGTAACCCTAGCACCAGTCAGAAATAGTTATAAGTACTTATGACTACAGATGCTGACTTCTGGGGATAAACTACTTAATCATGAGCTAATGACTCTCTTACAGTCAGTTATTCCAGTGCCAGACTCTGCTGGCTCAAGTTACCCGATATGCCCTTGTGTTAATTACTTTGACTAACTACAGAAGCAACTTATTAAATTTACTGATTGCCCTGTCTATAAACCAATATTTTACAATTCTTCCACATCCATAGCCAGAGCACTGCTCTCTTTAGCTCTGATAATTTTTCATTGGCCTTTATCGCTTTTGTACAAATTCAGTGAAATTTCCCTCTGTTTAGAGGGCCAGCACACCACACTAAGATTCAGTGACTGAGTTGTGCATGTTTTGTTGTAGCCCTCTCCAAGGGACAATTTTTCTTCCAACTCCAAGGTTTCAACATTTGGCAAGCAGTAAAATAGACAAATATTATACAGCTTTGATATTAAGATATATGGGACCTTATTCCGTTTATGTCTTCTTCCAATGCCACTGAACTATTCCTGCAATTTGCAGAGAGGCTGTCACAGTTCAGGCATTATTAGCAGTGCCATTTTCAATTTCTTTCAAGAACAAGTTAATGTCATTATCATCACTATGTATCAGTACCCCCCTTGAGCTGTCAATTATGAGGGAAGAACACTAATGGTGAAGTCAGACGCGTCCTCAGCATTACTAATTTTAATGCCAGTGTCTCTATTAGTCTGCATATGTATGAGGAAATAAATTATTTCATCTGCTTCTTCTACATTATATTTCCCATCTCCTTGCATCACTAATTTCTGAAATTTCTGCTTATTTTGGTCTTTTAAGACCACAAATTTAAATATCTTTGCTTAATGTGTCTTGAAGCAGACTAAAATGGTCACCCTTCTGCAAGTTGCATTAAACTTTGGTCTCTCAGGTCCAGAGCAGGTGACTACCTTTCTCCACTTTCAATTAGTATAATTACTTATCTCTGTGCTTCACCAGCTACTTCTGGCAGAATCCAGAGCAGGCAGTGACACAGTATTGCTCCTATTACTACAGGGTAACAATGGCAAGGTTTCCCATTCATTTGACAGACAATCTGAAATGGAACAGAACTCTAATTTCTGGTGCCCCTAATGCATTATCTTCCATATGTGTAACTCCCTTTAGCTCGTCAGACACCCATCTTGAGTTAAGAGGTTGTGTGGTAGCACAGCCAAGAGTGCTCAGTACGGGAGAATTAAGGGGTCATTAAACACCTTGGTACCAGGTTCTGGAGGGAATGCAACTTAATTAGGATAAGGACCCGAGGCTTTCTAAGGTACAGTGACTTCCCCAGACTGTTTTAAAGCATTTCAGTATTGCCTAGAATTCCAACCAGATCTTTTGCAGCTCAGTCCCTCCCATGCAGCATGTCACACACTTTGCAAAGGAACTTTAGGAAGGCAGCACCTGATTATACTTGAGATGACAGACCACTCCATGGTCAAGTGGGAAATTTTTAAGAGTCATTTACCTTTACTTGGAGCAAGGACTACAAAGAAGAGGCAGAAAATGAGGATTTCAGACCTTTCTCTGTATGATAAAAACCACAGTGCGTTTTAAAAAGTTGTAACGTTATTTATATTGAAAATACGTATACTGTATTCCAAACATTTGGACCATTGTAGAAGAATAAAACCAAAGAGCAGTTTACTACATTGCAGTTTTGTCACTGAGCTGCTATTTTACCAGGCATTGGAATTTGATAGTTATCCTGTATCAACATGCAGCACAGAATTTTGTGAGTCAATGCTGTTTTGGAAGTAAGCCAGGCAATAAAATAATGAGGGATTTGGGTGTGAGTCAGAGATAAATGATCCAGAATATTAAAGAAAGAAAGGAAAAAAATAAAATTAAAAAAAAAGGAAAGAAAAATAAATATAATTGACCACAACAGAGTAAAAATCACAATGTTTTAGAAATTACTGGTCATTTTTCTAATACTGCAGCTAGAAATATACTGAAGAACCTAAAACCAAATGGCTTTATTTTCAGAGATTCTGAGCATTCGTTCACACAGCTGGAGTGGTTTCTGTTCAGCTCAGATGCTATTTCTTTCCTTGTAAAAGAAATAATTTCCTACACTACTGTGTGTCACCTCTCACAGTGTTATGACTACAAGCAGCCAAAAACTAATGATGACACAGATTTCTGTTGGAAAAGGACAATTAGGTTTTTTTAAAAATTATGTTCCATGGTGAAAGCTCAATTTTTGCACATTTTATAAAGCTTTTCTTCTGGGAACCTGGGTCAGACTTTTCAACTTTGGAGTAGATTCAGCTTGGAAGCATTTAAAATGTTTCTCCCAAGGAACCAGAAGCTTTATGAATCCCACTGTGAACTAAAGAATTCAGGGTCAAAGCAGTGCTCGGCATTTAACACATGTAGTTTCTTTGTTACAAACTTGTGATCTTGAAAATTGCAAGCTTTCTGTTCCAAGACGGTGATATTAAGTAAAATTCAAAAATCTCAGTCCTACCAAAACTCACATTTGCAATTGTGTAGTAATGAGATCCAATTATTCAGCTGCACAGCTGCTTTTTGAAGAGGGAGGTTTCACCTAAAATGAGAAGAATTACATGGCTTTTGGTTATAATCTCTTGGAGATCACAAGGAACACGTTTCATTTCACAAAATGAAATTTTTAGGATATTAATTATAAACCTTTTTTCTCATTATTCTGGATTGCAACTCTGGACTAGACATTAAAAAATTTTTTTTTAAAAAGTGTGGAAAGGAAGCTAAGACTCACGGCCAGCTTGAGACAGCAAGATCCCAAAGGACCACCATATTTCTGTAGAGCTCCTTGGGACCTTTTACTTGAATGCATAAAAATGACCATTAATATGGCATAGCAGAGTTAGAGGAGTCCCAAGACACATGTGTAAACTGATTTGTAAGGAGCAGAAGATAAAGATTTGTGTCTTTTTATCTATTTTTCCTCTAAAGAGAAATTACCTTTTTTCAATCCACATTTCAGATAGTAAATTATGTGTTATGGAAATTTTTGATAAATATATATTCCTTCATATTCCTTCCACTCAACACCACTCTGAGAACGGGGAAAGAACTTTTCTTCATTTAAGTCACGAAGGATTGAGGAGTGTTAGAACCACCTATGAGAAAAAACAGAAAAACTGATACCTCTTCCCCTAATCTACCTTTCCCAAAAGAATGAAAAGCCCATATCCTAACTTCCCCTCCAGACATTTTCTAAAGCTTGCTCTGCTTTACCTCCCCAAGTATTTGATCAAAACTATTTGCTCAAAAAAAGCAAAGGTTAATGACTTCCAAAACCTTCTCTTTACAAATGGATCAATAAAGCCTCCAATGGCAAAAAGCAGCTCATCTCTCATTGCCATCTCAGTATTTGCATTTTCATCCACTTACAGCAATCAGAGACACAGGGACCCTGCTGATCTTGTGGACTTCCCAAGATATGTGCTATAAGGAATAATGTGTGTGTGTGGATAGATACCTGCACACCAGAGATCACCAAAAACACAACATAAAATAATCAGCTAATACATAGTCTAAGTAGGAGAAAATAATGCCTTTTATGTAAATTTTATTAAAAATTCCTCAGGATTAATTTCTAAAAGAGGTTTCAAATGTTATCTGTGGATTTCTCTTTTCCTGCTTCTCAGTAGTCAGCATTGATTGGCTGGGGTTTTGTATAGCATCGTGCATGCAAACGAGGTAGAGTTGTTGTTAGCACTGGAAAATCACCTGCCACTAAGCTGCACACCGTGGATTCAAATTTAACATGCTCATAAATGGAAAGCTTGAGAGGGGTACAGAATGTCCCTACAGCTACAGCTCGGAATATTAATCAGTTTGAGATATATTTAGACTGGATGAGCTGGGATTAATAACATCTCAGAGATAATAGATCTTTCTTCTTTAGATAATCGATCCAGCTTTTACTTTATTACTCTTTTATAGCAGTGTGGTGACCCATGTGAAACAAATAGGAGGTTCTGAAGTTTCCTACTGAACAGCTTTGCCCACATTTCAAGACCTCTCTCTCTTCTCAAGCAGTGTTTGTGGCCCCAGATGAAAGGTGAAAGCCTGAGGGGGCACAAGTAGTCCAGGATGGGATTTTCAAAGGCTGGATCAGGGCATCATCTCAGATTCAGAAGGCCCCTTTCTCTCCTGTACCCACCCCCGGGGTTAGAAAGCTCATCACTGACTTACCCCGGGTTGCTCTTCCTCACCACCCCAGCACTGCCAAATTCTTCACTGAACATCAATATGGCTTCAGCAGGAAAGGCCAAGAGGAAGGGTAACTCCAGAATCCAGTGGTTACAGTGCTCTCCTGAGAAAAGAAGACGCAGACATGAAGCATTTCTTTGCATGCAAAGGGAGATCTGCTAAACCAGGTTTCCTGATATGTACAGCTCATGCGTGAGGTCACAGGGCTCCTGCCTTCTCCTCATCTTCCTTGACTGGAAAGTGAGGTCACGTACTAAGAGAAAGTCTCACGCACTGGGAGGTACAAAACACTGCAGCACTACAGCTATGCTGGTTCCTATGAATCAATCTGAACTACAGCATTTCTGCTTCAAAAGGTTGAAATCCAGCTCATCCCATATTTTATCTGCATGTTTCTCATATACCCTGGCTCTAACACTTGTCTTATCCCACAGAAAGCCAGTGCAACTCACTAAACATGAAAGCTATTCAGAAGATACATTTTGAATTAGGAGGGTGGCTTAGGAGTCTCGTGAAACCCTTCCCCAAGTCCTTTTTTCAGTCTGAGTCCAAGATTAAAAGACACCCCACTCCTGAGTGTCCATCTAGGGTCAGCCAGCTCTCTGAGCAGCTTGCTTTTGCCCCCCCTTCATGTTTGACTCAGCATTCCTGAATCTCCTGCAGGCACCAGGATATGCATATCAGCAGTAGCTTTGCCATACCTGCGACTCAGATCTCTACAGGCTTTTACATGGATGCCTCCCGCTGTTTTGAGTTGAGTCAGGAGCTTAAATAACTCTGAAAATTTGATCCTGTAAGTCTTCCTTTCTAGCCTCAGCCCTGAAAGTTTCAGTCCCCTATGCCAGGAACTATCATTATTGGTTACAAAAGGCTTACATTCAGTCCTTACTGATTCATAAATACAGGACTTCAATTTCTGAGAAGCAATTTTGAAATAAGAGATAAATATGCCACAGCTCATATGCAGCATGGTTTCCAACTTATTTTACTGCTGACTGTCAGCATGAGATTTTATACAACCCAACCTAAAAATCGAAGTTTATCATGGAACTGCTGATAGACTCTTTGTAATGTGTTATATGTTAAGGCTTTTTAAAGTCCTCACATGCAATTTAATTTTAAGAAAAGGAACAGACAAGGATGAAACCTCACCACTAATACAGTCTTTTCACAGTGAAAAGATCTTAGGGTATTTCCACATATACACATTACCCCAGGGTAATTCACCTTTCAGTGTCTAGCAAGAAAATTGCTATCTTCATTAAAAAAATTTGCCTCAAGGAACTTGACAAAAGTTGAACTATTCCATTAATGAGATTTTAATGAGCTACCCAGTGAGATGAGGGAATTACAAGAGGATTTTATTTTTTTCTGTTCTACAACTACAGTTTTATCACAATGGAATAAATACATCTCCACGAATACATCTGTTGTTCTCCATGGTTTTGCAGTGGGGATAAATTAGACCTAATACTTCTTGTTGAAATTCTGTAGTGCTGGTTACAAAAACACCTTTATGCTTTCCTCTCAACAGCAAAGACCTTGTAACTGCGAACGCTGAAAGAAGCAGTGGGATTCGTCTTCAGATGCCATGTTTTGCTAGTGTTGGCAAAAACAACCCCAATGAGGAATTTCTTTCTTCATGGAAAATTTCAGCAAAAAGAAAAGCTTCATCTAAACTTTGCATTTAGTTACAACACTTCAGTCTTTTCTCCCAGAAATATAAACGGACAGAAGTCTTATCTCAGAAATTTCAGGTAACACTCAGGATCTAGACATTCTGGTGTTAACTTCAAGCCATTAGCAATATGTTGGATATTTACTTATATATGGACTCCTTTGGATGCTTATTCTTCACCATCCCCTTACCACTGTCCAGTAGTATGTCAAGTTCTGTCACAGGTATTCCATTTCTCCAGCTTATTGTCTGTGCACCCTCTCCTCTAGAATATGGGAGCATGTGGGAATGGGCTGCTGTGGGTATTTCACAACACAATAACAAATAATTCTTACTTGACAGCTATCATACCCCCCTTAAAAAAATAGTGGGAATTTCAGCACTCGCTTCAGTTGCAGTAAGAAAAGAAATAATATTTATTGTATTTATTATATTTAAAAATCAAGGGAGAAGAAGGAAACTTTTCTTGAATCTAAGCTAATTTTGACAGTTACAGATTTTACATACTTTTAATCCCAGATCTCCTGCCTTAACAAATCTTTTAAATAAATAGATAACCGTTACCACAGAAGTAAAAGACCACCACGTACTAATTACACACATAATTTATGAGGAAATGGAATTGATGCGACCAGTGAAAGGCAAAACCAATATACATTATGGTATTTGTTCAGAGCAAATGTAAAAGTAAAAGCCAAAACCAAGCAAGAGTAACATTTTTCTTTGAACTCATAAATTGTTTTAATTAGAAACAAACAGGCTGATGCAGCAGAAGGTGACCACCTCAGTGAGATCAGAAAGGACTTCTTCAGGTCTCCTCAGAGAATATTTACAATTGCAAATCAGGTTGTGGAACAAGCACAAAGCAGTAAGAGTATCCTCCTCCAGTCTGAATTAAATCCAGCTCTGTGACAGTATTGAAGCTAATTTAGGTATCCTGATTTAATAACCTCTTTTACAGCAAAAACAACAACAAAGAAGGTTTAGCTACTAATTTTTACTATGTATCTTAATATCTGACTTTCAGGTAAGTTTAGAAACAGGACAAGTGTTATTTCCTTTATTTTACTGAAGGCTACAGCACAAAAGCAACGTGCTACCCAAGGTCAGGAGGGTTGGCAGCAGAGCTGGAACAGCAGTGCCCAGCTGAGAGTTATATTCCGTGGTCCCCCGATGCAGAAGGAAATCAGAGAACACAGGCACCTCTGCCCCTTGAGAACCAGTTTGCCTGAAGAGCTGTTTGTACCTCTGAAAATACTCAATCAGCTAATCTGGGGGCCAGGAAGTGAGGAATTCAAACTGGAGAGCACATTGAAAGTTCTTATCCTGAGCACCTAAGAAGGAAAACAATAAACCTCTTTCACTGCATCTCCGTTTTCCCCTGTTATATTCATCTACAGATTCACCCTCTTCACCACTCTCCACCTCAATCAGGGTGTATATGCATTACTCAAACAAAACAATAAAACCCAAGCATGGAGATAATTTTTCATAAACTACATAAAAATAGCGCTTCTTTGAGATGACACTGTGTTTCAGTGTTTGGTTTCTCCACTCTCACACACATTACAGATAGCCCACAATGGCACAGGGACTCTGTGGGGTATGATTTATTGCCTTGATTTATTGAACTGAGCAATGACAGAGCTCCCGCTTGACAAGTTTTCGTTTCTTCATGGCAAGCAATTAGCCTTCATATTGCCAAAGGGCCCTTCAGCTGCCCTGTCAATGCTGTTCCAACCTAATAAAAATACATCATCTTATCATAGTAAGACATTTACATTATTCACATGCTGCTTTCCAGTAGCCTCTCATTAGCTCCAGCCTGCTTAACTTTGCTGGTTTATATGTTGCAACAAAACAAAAAGTATGATGCTCAAGGAGGAAGGGAATCGCTCAGTTTCAATCCTGCCTTGCTGCTGGGTTAAAGCAAGGTCTTCTGGCACCCCCATGCCAAAGATTTTGAAGAGAGGATGTGAGGATATACACCCCAGCACACATTTTTGGCTATATATTTACTCTTTAGCCTTCACAGAGCTGCATCCTGTCATTAAGCTCCACCACAAATAACAGGCAGTGTTATAATCCACACTTCATCACAGTCATAATCTCTCTCCTACCTCTTCCTCCTGACAGGTAGTTTACAGCTATCTGATCCTGATACCAAGCTCATCTCCTGCCAAGCTGCCAGTGCTCTAGGCCAGCAAACAAAATCTATAACCACATTCCTACCTCTTCCCTAACTACCTGGGGAGAGGATAACTGTCAGGAGTTCAACATCCTTGCTAACTCTCTCAGACTGGGACCAAACCCTGCAGGCAAACAGTCCAGCTGGGGAGGAGGAGGAGCTGTGAGGGCCTGCTGTCCAAGCCACAGTGCTGCCAGGTTTGTATAGAGGAAGATGGTCTCCTGAGTAATTCCATAAAATCCTGCAAAGATAGCTCCCACTGGAGATTGTGAAATGTAAAGTGATTCAACACCTTAGCACATATCACACACAGACCTACCCAAAATAACTTTAATCCAGCCGGTGCAGCTGGAGCAATCCTGTCCAGCAGCAAGATCTTCAGCAAGGCTGTACAACAGCACCTGGGACCCCTGGTTAGGATGACAGTCAGATTTGTGAGCAAGAAAAAGCATGTGGTGAGAGTGAACAGATGAGCTGCCACAAAATATACATTCAGCTAGGCTGTCTTATAAACATTCTAGAACGATGCCACATGCTTTCAGAATTCTTTTAGCATTTCAATCCACAGATTAAGATGCTAAGGTGTTTTCTACACCTTGCAATTAATTTTGTTCCTGTTTCTGGGACAGGGAACTCTTCCACATTCCTGTGGGACTGGTCTGTCCATTGACTAGAAGTCTGGACTGCAAGAGAGAGAAATTAGGCAGCAAAGCATCCTTATGAAGAAAACCTATTCCTTCATCTGCAATGGATGATGAAGAAATATGAATTTTACCTTGTGGACTTCAAAGCTGTCAATGAATTGCTTAATCTACAGTGAAAAATTTCAGTCTGCCACCAGCAAGTATTAAAAAGGTGTAGGAAACCAGCACCTGGCAAAGATACTTCTACAGAAAGCTGCTTTCTTTGCAGAAGCCATCTTGCTAACTGTCCAGCAGAATATTTAGTGAGTTTATATTCAAGAAGAATCTAACTTCCATCTGGACTGCTGGAGACTTTCTGGGTTTATGCCAGATAACAGTCTAACCCTAGGTGAATGCAAAAGGGTAAAATAGGGAATGAGGACCTCCAGATATGCGCTATTCTGTAGCTGTTCTCAGATCTTGCCTTCCCCAGGAGACATAATGAGGGGAAAGCAAATCTCATTGCCCTCTCTTTAATCCTAACAAGAAAAGACAGTGAGGAAAAGGTGAAGCATGCTCTCAGTCTCATCAATCCCACCGGACTGCACACCTGAGAAATACAGTATGTAATATTCATGAACTGGGCATATTGCTCTCAGCATGTTCTCCACCACAAATGAGAGATAACAGATAAAAACATTGTTCCCTAAATCCCACATTCTTCCCCACAGATCCTTTGAGGATGATAAAGACACATATATCTCCTCATTCTGGTTTTCTACTTCTGCCTTTATCCATGGAAGGAATGTCTCATCACCAGCCTGATGCTTACTCTTTTGTTTTATTTCAGCTTTCAGGACAAACAATTCCCTGATGTAAAACTACTGTCCAAAAGAGCAAAGCCCAAAATGGATATGGTCTTCTGTTTGCCTGTGTTTATTTTTTCTGGTATTGCCTTTGATACTAACACTGTATCTTGCCTTCAATCTGCAAAGTACCTAGAACACTTTCTACTGTGCAATCAAAAAATATGAAATACTCATAAAACATTGCTTGGGAAGCATTGAGTAACAAAAACCCAGCTGTCCTACAGCCATGTATTTTGGCAAAAAAAAGTAAGGGTTGATTAAATTCGTGCTGTACAGTTTAAGTGTTGCTATTCCAACTGTGAGCAACTACATACTTCATCTTGAGCTTGCCTTTCAAGGCAGTGCCTTAGGAGGGTCTTTAGTCATAGTTCCTTGCTCATTGCAGAAGTTTCCCCATGCCAGTGCTATTATGCATACAGCAACCTTGGAAACTGTGATATTGGGCTTCTAATGTTAAGGCCAAAGGCTGCAGATAAATCAGGTTGTGGTGGCCCAAGGGAATCACGTATTTCTTCTAATTGCTTTTTTCATTTTCAATCTGAATGTTTAGTGACAAAAGTCTACTGAAATTTCAGCGTAGCGGAAGAAGAAGGGTGAGAACAGAAAAGTAATCATTTTTTCAAGTCTCCTTAAGCCCTAAAGGAGATTCAGCGGTGAAGTCTTGAAAGTCAAAAACTAGGTCCTGCTTTTCTACCTGAGTGATCAGAAAAAAAAAAAAAAGCTAAATTTGCCTGATACTTAAATCCTAAATACAAAAATGAAAAAAGCAAAAACTGAAAGTTGCGAGAGAACTAAAGTACATTTGTAGGGATTTTAATGACAAAAGAAAATCCTCCTTCTTTTTTTCCCCTTGACCCACTTATTATCAGTTTCATTTAAATCTTGCTGTGGGTCATGTAAGCTCTGATGACACTCCTGTAAGCAGTAGGGAGTTTTCTTGTAGGCTGAAGGCTGTATGGCAGATAAAAAGCCTTCCCCAAGATGTGGGGGCTTTTAAATCTCATTAATCCCTTTTTGTCTCTGTATTCTGCTTTTCTTTATGAGGCTTTGTTATGTTTCTGCCAACTCTGGAAGCCCCATCCCTCTAACTTTTTTTTTACTGGCATTTTTCTTTCCTTTCTCTTTTCTTTTCTGAGAAGTCTCCCTTGTACTTCATTACTTCCCCATTTCATCACATCTTTCTTTCTCAATTCCCTGTGGTGGGGGGAATTCTCTGTTGTGTGTAACCCATCCCCTGACAATGTTGGCATTTCTTTTATCGAAGTACTGCAAAACTCAACACCAGAGCTGTATCAACATCCCCAAGTCTGGTTTCCTCACAGCACTTCTCATTATTGCTTAACCATGAAGAGATGTCCTCTGAGATGACAATTCATGTACAGACAGTTGATCTCTGAAAAGCTACTTGTACTCACCCTGCCCAAGAATTTTTGCAAGGAAAGGGAAACAGGGATTTCTTCCCTGTTTTGATTATTGTTCAGTAACTCTGAAACTAAAGGCCCCATTTGCAAAGATGGGGTTCAGCCAAGACATAGATGTGCTGATACAGATGCCAGCTGAGAGACAATGGTGTTGCAGAAGATGATCTATTATTAGCTTTTGGCAAGCTGGCACCAAGTCCTACAAGCTGCTGAGTTAATGAGTCATGAGAAGGATGGGAAGGAAGACATCCCTCAGGGTAAAAACTGATGTCCTTCAGGGACTGAACTAGAGATTTGAAGAGCTGATTCTCAGAGGGGCTGAGTTCAGAGGAACTGCAGTTGATCAGCATCACTTCACATCTTCCTGCAAACCACCCACAAATGTGGATCCTTTCTATGTGGCCACTGTGAGTTACAAACTGTGTACCTCAGAGATCTTTTCGAGTGCACCTTTCTTAAGCCTTCTCAAGCAAAACAGACTCTTCTATGGAGTCCTTAACTACAACTCTCATTTCAGCTCACCAGTGTGTTACAGCCCTTTGTGTAACACGAGAGTCTAAGTAACAGAGATTCGGCTTGTAGCAACAAAGTAAATACTAAATCTCCCTCTTAGTTCATATAAGTCTTACATTGAGCCAATGGTTTTATAGCATTGCCAAGCACCCATTCTGCTTTCCCTTAGTGCTCTTGGTCTTGCAGATTTCCTGCTCTTTATGCTACAGTGTTGAAACAAATTGAATTGTGCAGACAAATCAAAACTGAGGGGGTTAAAAATCCTCAATGTTTTGAACTGTTTTAGTAGTGTTTTTCAATATTTTCCGTCTTGCTTTTTTTTTCCTGTTTAAAACTCTGCCAAAAGCAAAGAACAAAAAAGGAAAAAAAGAAAAGGAAAAGAAAAAGAAAAAAAAAAGGGAAGGGGAGGAATCACAAGCATGATCCAAAACCTAGTGGATTAGGTATTCTTGAGATGCACACTCCTCTAGCCCCTGCACTCCAGTGAAGGAGTTTCCCAAAATGTAGTAAGAAGGATTTCTGCCTTCTCCTGCATTCTCAGACACAGACACAGCCCAAGAACTCTGACAGACAGAAAAAAACCCAGAATGGTACATCGTAAGACCATCAAGATAGTACTTGGATTCACTTCTAATAGATTTTTCTCATCACTTTGTCACATCTAGATTAGATGTCCAGCATGTAAGAGGTTTCAGAAGCTTATACAACAAAAAAGAGATAGAACTAAAACTGTCGACTATCGTATATTCAGAACACCAACTAGAAGAGTTAAGGGAAAACTCACTTCAATAGGAAGTGAGGATAACTCCATTATCCTCTCAGTGGACCAGTCACAGAAAGTGTATTAGGAGAGTAAAAATATTGCAAATGGTAGTAACTCTCGCTGAACGACATTATTTGTAGCACAAACATGATTATGAAATTAAGAAATTGTGGTCATAACCTACCTTCTTTTTCTTTCAATATATTTGTTTAATCACAGAAATTCCAGCAGAAAAGAAGAAAACGAGGGTGAATATGCTTCTCAGCAGTGTTTGGCTCACAAAGTAGGAAAATTATGATAACATGACATGCCTTTTTTTTAAAAAAATGAGATATTAGAGATGTAATCTCAGAGGTTATATAAAGTGCATAAGACATAGTGCAGCTAATTAATGCATCTAATCTGTGTGAATAAGGCCCATTTAATTTATATGTCAAGAGTCTCTATTTAAAACGGCCGATGTGAAATCCTTACAGGAGTTAAGACAGAAGTTTCTGTGCCTGGATTTCCAAGTACTTCCAAGCTGACTGAAAGTTAGTCACAGTGGGTTAAAGCAAAAATGGGTGAAAGCGGAAATTATTGGCCCACGCACCAGACAGACGGACAGTGAGGAGGCTTAAGTACCTCTCTGAATAGTTAAAAGTTCTACCATAGAAGGAAAAGCCATAATCCCAGCATGCCACTAACCCCTGATGGCAGTATTCCTCCTAGAAACACACATGGTAGATCTGTTTTCACTGGTGCTCTCTGACCACACTGTTATACATAAACACTGGCTGAGCTGGTTTTACAGCTGTTGAAGGTCTTTATATTTAACAAAGAATTTTGGCATTACAGATTCCGGACCAACACTTAAGAACACAAACAAGATACTCTAATAATACATCACTGGATAAGAACATTTTAAAGTGTTTTTATAATTTTAGAAAGATCAGCCAAACTTGCTTGCAGCTTCTAATAAGAGAATAGCTCCTAATAAGAGAATAGTTCCTCGTGTAGTCCAAGGACCTTCAGTACAAACTGAAGTACAGGAAATATTATACATTTATTGTATAATTTATTAAAATAAATAAAATGATAAAATAATAAAATTATATCATCTGTTGATTTTTCTTATCTGTTAAAATGAGAAGAAAAACAAGTAAAAAAGGTCATTTTCATTTTCATTAGATGTGTCTTCACTATGATATTCTTATCAGTACTCTTTTCCTAACCAATGCAAGTCAACCAAGAAGTTTCAGGAAGCAAGCCTGGGAAATAATTACCTCCTTAAATAAAATTAAAAAACCATCATCTTTTGCTTGCTGATGGAAGGTGAGAAAGCACATAAAAAATGCACAAATGTCCAGCTGCTCCTTTGCAGCTCAAAGCCTCCTGCTTTTTGCAGGTCATTGAAACAACACATTCATTTGTCAAATCTAAAATGTCAATGCTTTGAAGTGCCAACAGGGAAAGGAGAAGCAATACTGGGACTAAAAACAGGGTCCATATGGACATGTCAGTTCATTATTTACAAAGCAAATTTTGGGTTTTGTTCTCTGATAAGGACTTCAGCTGTGATCTTTGATGAGTCATTTTAGGACAAATCTGAAGAAAGACTTTGGTTCCAGAGTCCTGCCTGATTTCCATTTGAGCAATGCAAATCCAAAGTAAAGTCCTGAGAATCATCCCACAGCTGCCACTCCACAGACTCTTCACCTTTCGCCAAAGATGAACTGCCTCTATAAAATATCATTTCCTGGAAGTGTTAAGAAACAATCTACTTCAGCTTGGTCCTCTTTAAACTACTGCCTATGGAGTTTTTGCACTGATAGATAGAAATAGTATAGAAAGTCAAGGAAAAAGGCAGTAGTCAGTTGAGAGAGCTGGCTGATGCCATTGTGTCTCCATAATCTTTAAGAAGTTGTGGAGATTGGGGGGACATTCCAGCAGACTGAAAGAAAGCTGTGGACAGGCTGGAGAGGGTCCAGAGAAGGGCCACAAAGATGATCAAAGGACTGAGAAGCCTGTTGTATGAGGAAAGGCTGAGAGAACTGGGCTTATTCAGCCTTGAGAAACAAGGCTAAGGGGAGACCTTAAGACTCCATGTTCCAGTATTTAGAGGGTGACTAACAAGAGGATGAAAACTCCCTTTTAACAAGAAATCACATGGAAAAGACAAAGGGTGGTGGGTACAAGTCGATCCTGGTGAGATTCCAGTTACACACAAGAAGAAACTTTTTTACAATGAGAACAATAATCCATAGGAATAATCTCCCCAGGGTAGTGGTGGATTCTTCAAAATCGGACATTTTTAAGATTTTTCTGGATACTCTGCTGGGGCATCTTGTCTAGCCCGTGCTTTTACCAAGAAATATTTGACCAGACAACCCTTGAGGTCCCCTTCGAACCTCGTATTCTATGAATCTATGATAAACTGAGCATAACAGTGCATTCCCAGTTAGGCAAATATTACTCAGGACAAAACAGTTGAATAGAGATAAGTACATGTGACTCTAAAATTCATAAAAATATCTTGATTACCTTAATTCATGCAACAGCACACTAGATTGTATAGCACAGCTAATACACACACATCTGAAAACATCTTAAGGAATGTAATTAAAGAAAATCTTAAAATAGGTTTAAGAAGAAAAACATGAGAGCATCCATGCAGGGAGAAAATGAGGGGTCAGGAACTGCATTATGGGTCCCTGCACTACCAGATGCTGAATGAGTAAAGAAAGAAACTGTTGTTGCTTTATTGCCACACTCCATGCAGACGTTCATGCAAAGACAGCCACAGACTTATTGATTTTCATGGCCACAGGACAGCTTAAGGCAGTTGAGAGAACACTTTAGAAAGACAGAAGAAATGGGTTCAGCAGGAGAAATGGTTAAAATATGATCCTCTGGTTTTGCTCAGCTACAGTTGCCCTTTTTTTAGTTGGACCACAAGGTGTATATAAAGTATTGACATACAGAAGGAGAAGAAGACGACCTCAGCCTATAAAATTGTGTTAATAGATAACTTCAAGGGGTGGAATATGAAGATTCCCACTAACAAAATCATGACACAAAAAGTAAAATAATGTAGAAGAAGAAGAAAAAATACAGAAGGATAGAATATAGGCATAATAATTCATGCCTGGCCTGTAACAAACAGGAGGAATCCCATCTAAAAAGTTTAACTTCAATGGGAAAAAAACAAAGCCAACTAACTTTAAATAAAAGTTTAAAAAGGAAGAAGTGGAAAGGAAATGGCAATTTCACCTTCAGATAAAAGCTACTAAGGGAAAAAGAAAGTACGGAATGTAAAAGGGTATTTTCTTTTAAAAAATATTTTACATATTTCATTTCTGGTATTTCCCTTGGGGTTTGCATATTTCAGTCACATAGTTATCCAATTAAAATGAAAACTCTGCATTATCCTTTAGGCGAGGACAGCTGCCAGCTGCTAAGTTTTATAAAGTCTTTAATCTTGTCCATAAATATTTAACAAGAATTGGTTGGTACACAAGCCAAAGTAAAGTAAGAAATCAAAGGCATGAGCTCTGCAATAACCTCTGTATTGTCTGAATGGAGATGAACTACTTGAACAAAATTATGACTTTTCTCTTTTTATGTTAAAATTATTATTAAAATGTATTCAGGTAACTTTTCTGATCATTTTCCCATTTTTTTCTCCTCATGTAATGTAGAGTAGGGAAGCGAAGAACTAAACATTTCAAAACTGAGATAAATCTCTCTGTTCCAAACTGAGTTTGCAGCACAGCAAAGTACCAATCTTTGTCGCTTTATGTTATATGCTTTGTATGTTAATGAGTTGTTTCTCAAGAACAGCCTTCAATAAAGGGTCGCATCTTTTCAGGATACATTGGATATACAGAGGCTCTGTATTCAATATGTGCAGGCAGAAATATACTTAGAGGTGTAAGGAATCCACAGGCACAGCCCCCAATTGGGTCTTTGCAACATCAGCAGCAGCACACCCTTGCATGTGGAATGTTGTCCAAACCCCACGGCAGCAGAAGTGCAAACAGCCTCCTCATTTAGACTGACAGCAGTCTGACAGCATAAGTCAGACCCAGGAGCAAGGAGGAGTCCTGTGATCTGCTGTGTTCCCACAGATTATGTGCACAGGAACCTACTTAGGAGGAGGGACCCCTCAAAGGGTTTGAGGAAAACAACGATGCAACAGCTCTATGCCAAACCAGGGAAAATTGGCAGCTCTTGCTTGGATACAGGATATTCCAACTGAGGGACTTGCACACTTACATTTTTAAGGCTGCATGCCTTACATAACCTGTTTTTTCCAAAAAGCAGAGGAATAGTCTTGTTGGCTACAAGGAAAGGGTATCCAATCCTCCCTGCCAGGCCCAGGCCTCCAGTGCCAATGTTATGCCTGCCTTGCTCTGCAGCAGTACATTCATGACAAGCCCAGAGCAGAGTTACAGAGTGTAGAGCAGCAGCATTACAGCATCACCACCTCTTGGGCTCGAGAGAATAAACTGAATGACAAGCTCCACACGTCGCCCTTGCATGATTGATCTCAGGTTTTCTGATACCTCTGCTGACCACCAGACCTCATCTCCACAGCCTGGACTATCAGCTCCCCAGTGTCTTACACCAAAGGACTAGGGAGTCCAGACATCACAAGGAACAAGCAAGAAACAGCACCTCCCAAGTCTTCCATAATCAATCCATGCTCCACACTTTTAGATCTCTTTTTACCAAATGTTTGCAAAATGTTTGGTGCCTAAGAGGTTTTAGCCTGGTTTCACCTTCACCTCAAGGAATCATCATAGTTCCATTTTTGTTTGGATTAAATATATACTGCTAAGTATAGTCTGACTGAGATAAATTCATTTAGCACAGCCTTAAAAAATAATTAGTGTGGCCAATTTCTTGCCCTTTTGGTTTTCAGGTCTGTAGAAACTCAGAATTGAGAGTGAGCAGTTTCAGTCTAATAGAAAATATCCAGCAGCAAGCGCTGTTCTTAATCCTGTTGGTTTGACAGTAGCTCTTTAAACATCATACTATTTCAATGGGCAGAATATTAAAAACCGTAAGCAAAGGCTCTCCAGGCACAAGCTACTGAAGAAGAGGATCAGCCAGATGACCTAATGACTCTGTCTCTGTGACAAAAGCAGGTATCTTTGTCAGCTCTACCTAGCTCAGTGAGTGAGAGAGTTGGTCTTAAATTGATTGGTTTTTACTAAGGCAGATGTAGCAGAAATAAAAGAAAGAAAAATAATTTTAATTTCCAGAAAGACTGTATGACTTATAACAACATAAAATAACTATCTGTGTCAGAATGTCATGCTTGATGTAAACAGACAGTTAGATATTGGAACTACACTCAGTAAACTAAAGATGCATATGCTATAAATTGGTTATAAGGTACCCCATGGCACTGTGCTGTGGAACAAATCACACACTAGAGGTTAATCCTTCTGCTTTTTGAATCAATAGAAATATTCTTCTCAACTTAACAGGATGGGATGAAAACACTAGAATCATCTTCACATGAGTGGCAGAGCGAATTGTGAGGGATGCTGGGTATAAAATCTTATGAAAGGGGTCATTGCCATGATCTTTGTGAGTGACAAGTGCTTTTCAGAACTTTGCATTTTCAGTTTTAATCTGAAACCTGGAAATAAAAAAGCTTGACTTTTCAAAATAATTAAAACCTTGACATATTCAAAATCAGTAGTCATTAATGAAAAAATGACTCATTCTCCCATCTCTGCCACTGATGAGTCAAGAAAGCCTGGAAAATTATGGTAGGAAGAACAGGTGACTGCAAGTCTCTCTGAAGTTAATGAAAGCTGCAGGGAGCTGCAGGGAAAAGTCAAGTTATTAATATCCCTGCACCAAAATTTCACATAATTCTGAGGCAGTATTGACTTATCTTCATCAAGTAATCAAAATAAGGACTCCGAAATACATCCATGAAAAAATTGCTTCAATTAGTCTGAACACAAGCTCAAAATACAAAGTCTGTGGCACATCCCACCCAATCTGTGTTTAAAAAGCTATATGAACTTTTGAGTCCTTCACAGGACTGTGAATAATTGAACAAAGGAATTGCAAACTGCTATGGTCAAGGTGAGCAGAACTTGATAAATATTTTCATGAAAGAACTTATCCTCATAAGAAAATTTCATAGCACAGATTCATCTCTGACATGTATTAATTATAGATGAGGGAGCTCAATGCAAAGATAAACTAGGCCAGATAGGTACTATGAAAGACTCAGAAAACTTGCACTTAGCCTATCGAGCAACCCCCCTTTTGTCAAAGCAGGGCTCCTCAGGCTCACAAGCCCTTAGGGCAGAGCTAATTATAAAGTTCAGAAAGAGCAGCAAGAAGTGATGAGCTTGACAATTCCTCTGATGGAGAAAACAATCCAGGGGATACCAGTGGAAGGCTGAGCGTAATCAACCTGAGAGGTGAGATGTGTCAAAACTAAGGAAGGCTTAGGAAAAGTGGTGATATCTGGGTGAGAACAGCTGGGGTAAGCAGGCTGCCGTCCCATTCTTTGCAATGAGGGGCACAGGAAAGCAGTAAGTTACTTTTTTTTTTTTCACTCAATGGAAACTTAACTTATCTTCAACAAAAGCACAGTTTGTGTGTTGAAGGGCAGCAAAACTGAGCGCGACCTTTGGGCTATGCCTCTACATCCAAATTTTTAATCCTTGACCCTGAATTAGCTGTACCGAGCAATAAAACACTATTGGATGAGGCCATGGCTACTGCCAGAAATGCTATGGGTGGATGAAAACATGCAGTTCAGCTGTAAAGACTGCTAGGGGCACCTAGTTGCTGCAAGCTGAAACATATTCTGCAACTACTATGGGACAGGGAGGAGAGGGGGAGCAGTTCACCTCCAAAGGGTTAAACTGTTCAGTGTAGCAATACAGACTGGCAAAAGAGAGAGCAGAAACTGGATTGTGTGCATCCAGACAGCAATGTGCCATCAAGAAGCTTTGGTGAGAGGTACAGACAACAACTCTCCCATTTTGGATCTCCCCAGTAGACAATACATATAAGATGTAGTACAAGACATAAACAACTTAAAGTACAGGACATATTGCAATTCTATTTTCACCTGATGCTACATCAGAAAAGATTGTGATTAAACTACTGAAAACTTATAAAGTATTGCCAACTGCCTCTAACTGATACTATTACTTTAACTGATTCCTTCAGCAAATAGCCAGCAATAGCCTCTATTTTCTAAGTTACTTCCCCACAACGGTAATCGAATTCTTGTTAACAATTTTCAGTCATGGAGGAAATCTGAACAAACCAATCTCTGACAAAGCACCTCTGCTCACAGCTCTGCAAGCTGAAGTATTTCTGAGAGAGAGACATATTAAGCCTTGAAATTCTTCCATTTACTATCCTCATGCCAATGAGAAAATGGAACATTTTAATTGAGTTTTGAAAGAGTGTTTGCAAACTGCTGACCTAGAAGGAAAGCTCTGCAAATCATTTGCCATAGATTTCTTACACAACTAGTGGGAAACCTGTCATGAAGCAAAACAGCCACAGTGCACTCACGAGTGAGTAGTGCATAAAGATCAAGGTAAATGCTGTTCTTCTCAAGCTTCAGCCAGAGCTACATGAAGCTTTGATTCAGGAGCAAGTGAAGCATTTTGCACCACAGCATCACACACACCATTTCAGCTTTCCTTTAAAAGGGAAAAATCAGGAAAATATAAACAGATACAGATGATCTCGTTTACAGTGCTTGCCTCTCAGCAGAGCACACAGGTAGAAACTCAAGTTGCTTAAGCAACCACCTGCCTGTTCTCTAATTTGGGGGAGCTCTATGCGAGCTATCATAAAACTTAGGCATATAGTGGATATGCTCATATCATTCTGATAAGAATTGATTCAGCGTAATTCAGCTCCCTTGAACAGACCAGCACAGCACACCACCAGTAGGCAGCAGAGGCTACTCTAACATGGACTTTTTGTAATAAATTATTCAGGTTGGATTCTAAAACTAGGTTTCTGACAATGAAATGTGCTCCTAAGCCCAGAGATGCTTACAGCTGCAGAGGAACACACACCACAGTTACCAGTAAGGAAAAACACGGAATGATATAAGCCGTACTCTTGCACTTCCAGACCAGGAGATTACCTTTTGGGTTATCTTGCCGGGGTGGATTGGAATACCTGATATTTTGGGCAGAGCATAGTTGTGACAAATAGTGATGTTTCCCCTCTAGTCAGCCCTGATGAGACACCTCTGGAGTACTGTGTCCAGCTCTGGATTCTCCAGGACAAGACAGACATGCACATATGGTAGTCCAGCAAACCATCACAAAGATTACTAAGGGCTTTCAGTGCAGCAGAAGCAGCTGAAAGAGCTGGGGCTGTTCAGGCTGAGGAGGGGAAGGCTTGGGATGGTCTCATCAATGCATCTCCTGATGGGAGAAGCCAAGAAAATAGACTCAGACTCTTCTCAGCAGCTCCCTGTGGCCAGACAAGAGGCAATGGCCACAAACTGAAATAGGGCAAATCCCATGTAAACATAAGAGAAAGCTTTTTCACTGAGAGGGTTCTCATGCTCTGGAACTCAGAGAGGTTGTAGAGAGTCCATCCTTGGGGCTATTCCAAACCTAACTGGATAGGATCCTGAGCAATCTGCTTTAGCTGACTCTGCTCTCAGAAGGGCAGTTGGACTAGATTATTTCCTGAGTTGCCTTCAAACAGCAACCATTCTGGGATTATGTGAATTTACCATTTTGGTTAATTGTCTACATATCTTTCAGTGAGGTAATCAACAAAATTGTGATATGTCTATGATTTCATTTAAGAAACTTATGTATGGCACCAGGCAGGATACATTTGGTGTTGTGTTTGACAGCTGCAGTCAGGGAAATGGTTTTAAAGTATACTTTATATTGCAGTGCATTAGTGTGACTGCTCCTGCTGTCTAGGGACTATTATTAGACAGAAATACCTGAAAATATGGATGCCATTGCTCTTTGCAAAGCAATGTGTCTATGAAAGAGTCCAGCCTCTTTGGTAATGCACAAAGAAATTGTAACTCATACTTATATATATTTTAAAGCTTCCATAATTCAAAGATGCCAGCACTTACATGTTATTGATTATACTTACAACTCCTGAGTCCTTGGACTTGTTTCTCAGAGACAAAGATCACCTTTTTTCCCCCCTGAATCCATCCATAATTGCTTATTGAAGAAGGGGTGTTTCACTCACAGGCACCCACTTGTAGTCAGTTGCTGTTTAATAGCAATTCCTTGCCTCTCTGTTTTTCTCTTAGCTCTAGTATAATCTCAACAGCAACTCTGTACTGACTAATCTTACTTACATTTAGTGTATATATGTCTAAAATAGCACAAACATTAAATTACAAAATGCCACCCTCTGTTCTAGTACTTCTCTGCCTTGGTTTCCTTTCTAAATCTGTTTATCTCATCCATAAACTTCTTTGGATCAAGAAGCATTTCAACTAAGGCACACAAGTGGACAGAAATAGGAGGAAATATGAACAACAAATCTCTCTCACTGCACGCTGAAAGAAGGTCTTGGCTTCTCTCCGCATGTGCATTTTCAGAAAACAGATTGAGATGATTGAACACAGGAAGATTTTGCCTCTTTGAGATAAACATGGTGAGGAGGGAATATAATCAGGCGATACTTGAATAAATATATTAAAAAACAAACTAAAATAAAACAAAGCCATGTTTTCTCTAGAAAATTCAATACCATGACCAGCCTTCTCCGTAGATACCCTCCCTGTCAGAAGTATTAAATGCTGCTATGGTGCCAACTTAGGTGGCCAATAATGAGTGGCTGGGGTATGACTTAGTGTGGTCTCATCAGCATTCAGAAGCACTACATCATACTGCAGCAGAGATGAGACAGAATGGGGGAGGGAGAAGAAATAAAAGGAAAAAAGGATTAAGATAAATATTATTTCATAAATTACATGGCAGGTTTTCATGTTAATGGATATCCCCTTCCAGACTTCCTGCTAAGTAAAGAAATTGGCATAGTAGGTAGTGAAGACAGTACCATGATTATTTTTGGTTGTTACAGTCTAGCAGGAATTTTGGTAGCCTTATTCCACACAGATATGTAGACAAATCATTTACTCTGTAAACAAGCCTCCATTACAGCCAGAACAACATCTACTATGATTCTCTTCTTCCCTCACTCTGCTCCTGAGACAACACCAGCTTTGCTTGAACAAAGAATACATAGAGTGTTCACAGTCTTAACAGCACCCCAGGCCCAGATCTAATTTTGGTGCTAGTGACCACAGAGTTGCTGTACACTCATCACTGATCTCTGCCAGAAAGCACCTATTGTCCTAGTGCAGCATTTGTTAAAAGTATTTAGCATGCCTGTTATTAAAATTGTCCCTAAGTTCTACAAGCCTATAATTAAGTATGGCAATGAGGTTTCTTGGAATTTTATGGGTTTTTTAAATTATATTTATATTATATACTTGTTGAAGGATTATATGTATTTATTTTCACCCTTAAAGCCCTTCTTTTTCAACTGGGCTAAAAAATTGATAGTTTATGCCTTTGATGAAACTCCAACATTTTCAAGCAAAAATCTGCCTTGCTTAGCACTGTGCCTGGACTGTCTCCATGCACAATCCCCCCATGGAACTGTCACACTCTTTTCTCATGCTCTTCTGGCATTCCCATTATCTAAAGCCTTCCCAGTCCCTCACTGACCAGCTGTGTTGGCTGCTGGGGGAGAATGGAGTCACAATCGTAGTTTTATCTCCTCAGACTTACACAAAATTTGGTGGGTGGGAGTAATAGCACCATTTCTTCTTAAGGATTTATGGCAAGTGCATGTGCTGCAGAAGAAAGCAGAGAGAGGGAACTTTAGTGAAGATATGGGTATACATAAAGTTCCAACTTGTAGTTTCATGTAGTGTCACTGTGAAAAGAAAAATCACTTCCATTTAAGTCTCCTCTCTTATTAATATTGCTGGATATATCAACAGACTTCACTTTCAGACCTTGCCACTTGTCAATATACAAACAGAGCTACACCTCCTTCTAATTGATTACTTCTACCTGTTTCAGAGACCCTACCTGAAATTTTATAAGATATAATTCCAGCAGTTTGCTGTAGATCTATTCAAAGGGACCATAGATTTCTGACTCCCATTTGTATTGAAAATCAATAACTACTAGGCATTAAACAAGAGATTTGTTATTAAAATGGAAGGTCAGGAGCCCATATATTGTGGTTATATTTCTGGGTTTAGCCTTGGTGGCTCCAAGTATATCATCATATTTGCCTATCTAGCTGCATTTGTAAAATGAATTATTTAATTTGCAGAAGGCTTGCAAAGGTAAGGTATCACTTATAAAGGACCTGAAGTCTTCAGGTAGACAGGCAGTCTGGTGTCACCAGACTAACAGTAGGTGTCTGGTAAATTCAACAGGAAACAAGTGAAAAGGGAGCTATTAGGAACAAAGTCTGGCAGAATGCAATTAGCCAAGGCCAGTTCAGTTGCCCTGATTCCCTTCCCTTTCTACACACTGAATAAGGTGAGTACTTGTAGAGAACTAAAGTAGGATGCTATAATTTAAGACACTGGACATAGAGTTAATGTTGCATGGACAACCATAAATCTGGCAATTTTCAGCCTCAAAATACTTGATTTTGCAACCTACGCAACTGCCTTAATGAACTGCATTGCTCCAAATAAAAAGTAGACTGTTAATCTGGAACAAGCATCACTTTGAAGTGTGAGGAAATATAAATAACATAATTTCATATTTAATTTTTACGTGGTCCCAAGCTTACATTCCCACAGACAGTTTGTTAGTCATGCTATGGACACACCTGCTAATCCCACAGCCCCATGCTCTGGAGGTCTGGCTGCATTTGCCTGAATTCAGAGGGTATCACTGAACCCTAAAAGACTCCCAGCCTGTGGGTCAAACAAGCATTTACTAAGCAGATAAAATGGTTATAACAACCCTTTCTGCCCCCCACTTTCTGCCTGTGTGTCACCCCTGACTTTGCTTCTCCCCTAGAAACACCAATCCCGGCATCTACATCCTGTACCACACCCCAGCCATTAGCACCTCGAAAAAGTCCCAGAGACTTCATTTAATTCTTATTTGAACTAAACCATTGCTTTCTGTGAAAGAACAGTCTTGCTATCTAGAAAGGCAAAGAGCTCTAAACCTTACACAGGCTCTTTATTTCTTGTACGACACTCTCATCTAGGGGGAAGGCTGTGTAGGTCAGATGAGGTGCCCAGTTTCACCTGTGTAACACCCTCGCTGTCAGTGTGTTTGCACAGCTGTGACTTAGCAAATGGGTCTAATGCTGAGGAGAGACAAGGAAAGAAGTGTTTTTCTTTGTGGTATTGGCTGAGCAAACCTCGTAGGCACTCTGCTAACAGAGTGAAAAATCATTCAAAGGTGTCTCTTGTCAGGCGACTCAGCAAGTGTCATACTCTGGGTGCAGCCTTGTTGAGAAGGAAGAGGCAATTCTTACATAGATACCTTTTGATCTACAGTGCATTTTAAGGTAGAGGTATGTATCTGAAAGTGAGAACACAGAGACCAGTCAGAATAGAAAGAAATGCAGCTTCTGCTAGAATGAAACCAGCAATGGCAAAAAGGACGAGACTATGATGAAACACTTTCTTTTACAGCATGAATATCCAGCTTCAGCATATGCCCTTCACAAAGCCTTGAGGGTTGACCCAGACCCTGCTGAAATGAACAGCAGGCTTCCACAGAGAATATTGCTAGTGGCACCCTGACATGACTGCAGGTATTTATACATTTCTTGCAACAGACACAGTATTTTGTACCTACTGAAAATCAGCCACTGTCATTACCCAGCCAGTGGGACACTGACTGCTTCCCATTATATATGTAAAATAACTAGAGAGAGAACTAACTAGGCTGCAATCTGGCTGCTTTCACCCACACATTTATCCTTGTGGCAGTGCTGTATGACTGACAGCAGACAAACAACAGTGTAGGTTCCTTCCTAAGAATGATTTTTGCCTGGCCTCTTCATTAAAATGGTACAGACTACAAAAATTGTACGTAGGAATGTCCCTACAGCTCTCCACAACGGGCTGTACCCAGCCTTGTCTTTCGGATTTACTCTCAGATGTTAAAATAAGCATTTCAGCTTATTCTTGAGAGTGGCAGCAATCAGACAGGTATCCCTCCTGAAGCAGCAGGAATGAGTGGCAGAAAGCCTTTTTAACCTCTGTTGGCATTATATATATCCTCTCTTGAGTTAAATCTAGAAAACTGAAGAAATGCCTGGAAAAGTGCAGCTGTAACCTGAGCAGACACACTGATCTTTATTTCACACAGCTGTGTCCCCAGCCCAGTCTCATCTCCCCAGAAGCGTCACCCCAGTGTCAAGGACAAAAAGATCGCTGGAGTTCCTACCTGTAATGTGCAATTTTGTGGTGCACCAAAAGCAGATATACAGACAACACAGTCAGTGCGTGGGAAAATGCCACTAGCTGTTAATTCAGTTAATGGCTGTATTAGTAGTTAGCGTAGAGTTTCACGTCCTAAAAACTGGCATATTTTAAAATTATCTCTTGAAGTAGAGAGCTAGAGCAGGATCACACCGAGAAAAAAGGTAATTTCAGCCATTAAA
The DNA here is from genome assembly GCF_001604755.1 of Lepidothrix coronata. Lineage (NCBI taxonomy): Eukaryota > Metazoa > Chordata > Aves > Passeriformes > Pipridae > Lepidothrix > Lepidothrix coronata. The sequence continues at coordinate 2,127,121 of NW_016690266.1, read as the reverse complement.
AAAAAAGATTTTGATTTTTAAAAGTAGATTAAACACTAAAATGAAATTAAATAAATTTTCCACAACTTTGAATGTGATATTTGCAAAAACTAGTGTATGGGGGTTTTTCCACAAGCAGTTGATATGTCCCAAGATTTTCATGCCAATAGAGACAGCATTTCATATGTCATTTCAGTGCCTTCATTTTGGGGTTTTTAGCTCGTGGCACGTTAATGAAACTTTTCAAGGCAAGTACTGGTGTCAGATGAACACATCAATCAAAGCACCAACTAGCTCCTTTCTTTGGAAAGCACAAGTCATGTTTTTTTTATGTAAGAAGTGAGCTACACAAAAATGACTATTAGTTGCCCCACTCTAACAAAATGTTTGATTTCTTACAAAAAATATTTGAAATTATGACAACTCGCTATCTATGATGAGGTACTGTTGCAGGATAGTCCCACCCTGACCAGACCCAAGATCCAACTAAGCTATCATGCAAGATCAACTGCTGGACCCAGGGTGTTGTCTTGGGTGTTAGCTATGCTAAAACCATCCCAGTTCATCAAACTTTGAATACACACCCTGCTTTTTGAAGTCTGATTTGACATATAAACTGAGAGCTGGCCTGTAAAGGTGTGACTAGCAGTCAATCACTTTATACTATAAAAAGTCTGGTCCCCTCTCATGGAATCAGGTTCTTCTGACATAATCTTTCTTGGGGTTTGGCTCGGGATGCCCTCCAAGGTTACTCCTTGAGGCTGAGAGAAAGAGATCTCCCCACAAGCGTTGGTATGGATGAGTTACATCAGATCTCTACTTAATAACTATTTCTTTTTGCCAGCTTTAATATAACTGCTTCGATAATTTCTTTGTTACAGTGTACTATACTACTTTATGCTATATTATACTCTACTAGTAGATTTTTAGTGTTTATATTCTTTTAGTGTTTATGATGTGTAGTAAATAGTTATGATTAAGGTTTTCTGTCTGATCATTTGCATAAAATAAATCATTCATTTTATATAAATATTCTCATTTTGCCATCATTAAAATCTGCGGGACAAAGTGGTTTAATATCTCTATAATTCCTTTAAATTTAAACCGTGAACACAGTCCAGGGCTAAGAGAGGATTCAGCCGCACCCAAACCCTTCCCTGGGAAGGAGTTCAGAAAGCCAGGGAGTCCTTCCTGCACCTCGAGACTCTCCAGCAAGGCTTTGCTTTCTAAAACTTTGTCTAAGCCTTCCACTCTCCCGTGACAGGTACCTGAAGGATGATGGCACAGTAAGAGGTGCACTCTGCCATCTCTCGCACTGAGGTGCAATGGGAGCTTTCTGACTCCTAAGTCTGCAGGGGTACTCGTGCTGCCTCTGCAGTCCCTTTAGGGTCTGTGCACTTCCAATTTTTTAAGCAAAAATTACTCCTTGTAATTTTGTAGGACAAACCTAAAAGGGGATCAACAGACTACCTGTTTGAGAAATTGTCTTTTTTCATATTTAAGAAGCAATTCAATATAAATATGAAGCCAGAGGAGGCTGTTTTTATTTACAATGTCCTGGTTAAGGCTGGTTTCTATGGCAGCACAAAAAGAAGGGTGTTGTTTCTTCCCATACACACCCCTCCAAAAGAACTATTAAACTATTGAATTTAGGAAGATTTATTTAGCTTATTAAAAGAATTTTTCTTCTTTGATGATATGCAAATAGTGATAAAAGATCAGCTACTTATATCATATCCGCATATCCTTCTATGTGTCTGCAACTGCATTTTCTTATTGCTGTTCTGTGTTTCAAAAGAGGTGTTTAGAAATACAGCAAGGACATTTGATTATTTAGCATCAGCTGAGGTCAGAAAATCACACTGAATAATGATATTAAACTGAGGAGAGTCACAAAATTAATTATAATTTATGTCAGATCTTCAGAAGCAGATAGCTCTAGGTTCATAAGAATGACATTAGGGTTTGGATAAACAGCTATATAGCTGAAGATAATTTCTCCTATAAAAAGTATATGCATTTACAATTTCTATTTTTTGTATCTGATAGCAAAAGCTATAATCACCAAGTCACTGTGCAGATAAGGAAAATTCTGTTCTAACATGTCTAGGTTAGGTAAAAAGTTGCAGACAAAAGAAACAGGAGTCTACTTTAATTGAACACCTTACAGCCACACATTAGTAGGCAAGTTCAAAGACTCAAATACTGTGATCTTTCTACATTGCCTGTGGAAGACTAATATACTCTCAAATGGCACAATGGTAAAACAAGACATACAGCCTGGCATTCAGCAGTGGTGAACAACTATAAGGGCAGATTTAGGATATCTGCTCAGGATTATTTAGACTGTTAGGCACTTTGAGACTGATCTTATTTCCACTGAAGTCAGCAATTACGCTTCCGTTCACATCCATGGTAAAGATTTGACACTTTGACTAAATAGTTTCCCTGTTCCTTGATAAGTCTTTTACAACAAAGTATGTCAAGCTGCACAGCTTCCCAGCACCAGAGGTATGTGTATATATAATCAACATCTGGTCAAATTTGTGCTCAGTCCAAACCACTACTGTGTCCACACTGTGTGGACACAATTTTGGTTTAAATCTGCATAATTCCTTTATGTATATTGAAAGAAAACAGTGGAAAAAGCTGGATGCCTCATATCCCTTGGCACAAGTCCAACTGCATTGATATCCAGTGTTGATAGAACGGATATGATACACTTAAGAGGTCTGTTGCCACATATCCCACTTGCTCTTGCAGCAGTGGCTGAGTCAAGAAGACTTATCATCTCCTGGGTCTTTCCCTGGATCCTTTTGCTTGCATATGAGTAAATTTTACAAGACCCCTGCACTTCAAACAATGCTATAGGCAACAATCCCTATACACATCATAGGCACAGCTCTAGTTCTTACCTTCCTCTCAGGTGTTTGTATGGCAGATTCCCTTCAATTCATGAGAGAGGCAGCTTTGATGCAGTGAAGATTACCTGGGCAGATCCATCCCACGCTTTGCAGGACCTCTTCCATCTCCTCTGCAGCACCACTACTTTCTGGAACACAGCAAGCAAATAAAGGACATATAATTTCTTTATTGTTTTCAGAAGGATTCAGTCACAGAAAACCATTGGCATTAGCATGGTCCCAACTCAAATAACACTCTTTTATGGAATTTGCACCCTATATTCATAGTTCTTTGCTAACCTGGCCTTATAATCTTCAATTCTGATGCCACAAATACTTACACAGATAAGCAGTTTTTGGGATAACCGAGTTTTGCTCACAATGCAAAAATCCCAGCTATGGAACACAGTTCAGCAATCTATATAACTGTAAAAAATGCTGCTTAATCTGGAGCACTGCTTTTATCACACTGCTGTACTAAACACTTAACATTACTTTCTATTCCAGGATGACATACTGTTGAAATATGCTCTGAGAAACTCTAGTGTACAAACAGTTTTGCTGCACTGTCCTGTGAAGCCTTTCAGTTCTCCAACTGCTTCAGTGCAAGGCTCTGAAAGCACAAAGAAGAGTGGCACCTCACTCCCATTGACTGCACTGCAAATTACACTTCATTCCTTTACAAATCTTCCTCCTTCCTCTCCCAGATGGAAACTTTCCAGTTTCTACTGGAGGGAGAAGAAAAAAAAAAGAGATTAAAAAGGTAGCAAGTTGTACGGTGATTGCCTTTTTCCCTATCTAGTGAACATTGTCCCAGTGATGTTCTCCTCAAGTCAGATAAAACTGAATAATATATTTTAATATCACTGAAGGCTAAGTTTGACCTTTAAATATTAATATTTAAATATTAATGAAATAGCAGGAGAAAGCAGACTGACAGGTGTAATACAAGTCAGACAAAATAGCACAGTAAAATTATACCATGCATTGAAATTCTCATTAGTGATAATGAGAAATGCACCTATAATCCATGATCTGAAAATGTACTCCAGGAAATCCTAGTAGAATAGATGATCAGAAAATTTTGCTTAGAGTAATTATTCTTATTTTATAACTTTGAGGGAAATTTTTTAAGAGAGGAAAAGTCAGACACCTCCACTTATGCATGGACTTTTTTCTTTAAATTGCACTCTACTGTATCTGTTTCCTAAAATATTTTACCCAAGGGCCTATTTCCATTCCAACATATAGGAAAATCCTAATCTTTATACAATTCTTCACATTACCTCACTAATCTGTTCTTTATTCATCAAAGTACATCTCTCAAACACACCCAGAGTACTGTTTATACCACTAGAGCTGCCTGAGAATAGCAGAAAATTACATGCTGAAATTATAAACATTTTCTCATTAAGTTCAATATAATGAGAGACAGAACTTTGAAGTAGGATCAGTTCTTCATTCTGCACCTTCAGTGTAACAGAAAAAGGCAAAATCACAGAAGTCAGGTAGAGACACTGGGAATTTTCAAATCATTCACACTTAAAATCACGTGTGCAAATCTACAAGATGGTTTTGAGAACAAAACTCAAAGAATCTGCCTTAAAACCAATAAAAACACACATAATGAAGGAAAGCTTAAGAGATTCACAGCTGCTGCCTCACAGATCTGTGTGTCTGCTAAAGCTGTGCTGTTTAGTGGAAAGATAATATGATGTTGGAAATTATGTAATTAAAAAATTATTTATAATTGGTTTGTTTATCCTTTTTAAAGATAGTTAACTACTGAGAAGGTGTAAAGTTGTAAAAGGTGTAAATGTGTAGAAGTGCATGGTGGAGGTGATGTTTAAATTCCCTGGAAGTAAATATTCTACAGTAAAATTGGGCTGGCTAGGGAATTTAATTTGCTATATCCCCCAGTGTCTCGCAGCATCACCTCCAGGGCCAGGCTTATTCAATGCTTTATCTTCTGTCAAAAAAAACCTGAGTAATACTAATTCTGTGGCACAGCATAAATGACTTTATTTTTGCAGATAAATTCTTATCCCAAGCAATCAGACTCTGGAGAAAGTCTTACAGTAACCAAGAAATAGCAGTACAACATCAGCCAGTGTCATAGTACTGCACGATCAAGAACGCAGAATAAAACTGAAAATGGTGTTTTCAAAGGGCATGTCTATTCTGAGGAGGCCAAAATCTGTGTGTGTTCTAAGTTTGAGCTGCCACCATAGAAAGTGTTATTTTAAATAGCACCACACCACTTACTTTGCACTTCCTGAGCTCCCAACGCAGCCCTTGCAATACTTACACCCCACCACTCACCTGCCCTGTGCGCATTTCTTTGGCTCAACATACAGTCCTGCCAGCTCTTTACTCTCCCTAATGATTTCTCCTGATTTTATTGTGCCAGAATCCTGTAAATAGCTCATAACAGGATATGACAGGGCCCTGAGAAAACACAAGCACACCTTTGAGGATACACAACATCTGGATGGTGGTGACTGAAATACAGCATGTTCTTGGATGTGAGATATTGCATTTTGGAATCATCAAAGGACTGTCCCACTGCTTTGGTCAGGGTCAATGAGGGAATGCTCTTTCAGAAGAGCATAATCAGAGGACTCCAAGGTGTAGCAAAACCAAATCTTTTTGTTGAAGTTGGCTATCACTTTATTTTAATGAAGGTTTAGTTCTAGGGCACTTGGAATAGCATTTTTACAACTGTAATTTTGCTCTACATTTTGTATCTGCACAGAAGACATTTTTTGAATGCTTATGCTTGCTGGGATGTTAAATCTTAGAGCCTAAGAAGTCACACAGAATTCTGTTTCATTCATAAAAACCCGCTGCGCATTTGCAATATATATATATATATATATATATATATGTATTATACTCCAGGTCTCCAAGTGAATCCTTGCCTCATTTTTCTTGAAATGTACAAATCCCAGGTCAGGATCTCAGGATTTTTTTCTTTTTTTTTTTTTTTCATTTTGCCATCGAAATTGGCTACGCATCTCTTGGTTTTCTTGCTTTCTTTTGTGAAATTACATGACTACAGATTAATGCCATTCAAGGTTGAAGTAATTCAGGCTACATTTGAAACCCTAAATTGTCCTTTTACACACTGTAGAGTGAGTACATTTGCTCTCAGTCCAGAGCTTACGTATACTGATTTGCTGGCTCCTTTGCTTTTGATTATCTTCATTCCTCACAGACATGGATGGGAAGGTGAAAAGCACACTATTAATAAAAAGGATGGAAATTATATAGAAGCAATGTCATTCTGAGACTAAAACAAAATAAAAATCCTTTCCATTTCATCAATCTTACTTAGAAAAAGTTTTTTTTCACTCCATACCCTCCAGAAAAGCAATGACGGCATGGGCACAAAAGCTGCTGCAAAGCAAGCTGAAACCAGAATTCCCTCATGTTTTGTGCAGAGAGGGCTGAGGGTGGACAGGTTCTCTGAGAGGCCAAGGGCTTAACAGGAGGACACGGGAACTGGTCCAGGCCAGACTCTCTCTCTGACAGTAACCAGGAGCTTTGATTCCCTACATACCCCGGATCTAGGTCAAGGACTGATTATTGTCATGGATCAGAAGCATAATGGTTACTGAACTCTGTGCAAAAGGGCATGAAGAAGCCTCTAGGGAAGTAGAGCATTTCAACTCAAGCGGGTAATGCTTATAAACCTACAAACCCAGATAAACATCCAGCATGATTTCCAAAACTGCACTGAAGGACTGCTAAGATCCTGTTCACTCTGTACTCCCAACAGTCCATGAAGAGAGACAGACACCACTGTGACATTTGGACTGCTTCTTGAAGGGAGTGCTTAATGTAGGACCTCTGTCATTGTCCAGGGTCAGATGGCAGTAGTGCAAACATGAATGATTTATTCAATCATGTAGGATGTCTTTGGTCGAGGTGGAAGCTCTGCATGTAATCTCTGAGTTCCAGTCCCATAACTGACACTGAAATAATTCAGTTATATTACTAATGTTGTTTCTTTACACCTACCAATTTACATGAGAATGTTTTAAGCTGTCAGAGAATGGGGGAGTGCAGAAACTAGACTGTATACCATGGCTGAACACTGTTTCAATCACCAAATGCTTTCTTCTTTCACTAATGCATATCCTTAATAAGGCTGTGTTAATTCCAATATCTGATGTGCTGTTGCGTGCTTGATAAATGACCTGTGTTTTACCATTATGTAAGTAAAGATGGAACATCTCTCTTTGAACGACTCAATGATTTAACAGTTATTAATGAGACATTATGTCTTCAAACATTTCTGCCAAATGATTAAGATAAATGTTGGGCATAGCTTTTAGAGGCCCGTAGTGTAATGCTGCGTAGCAACTGAAAGGTCATACACACAGCTAAGGTAAACTGCTTCTGATATTCTGTGAAACTGAGAAAATAACAAACTTTGGTAAATACGTTAAGGGTCATTCATATGTCAAGCAGTTTTTCCACACCAAGGAGTTTTTAACTCTCAGTGTATCCATATTCCAAGCCTATATCCAGATACTCCTTAGCATGTACACAACTCTCACCTGCAGAATCCTGGCACACCAGTCCATAAGACATTTGCCTTCTAGATGGGAACAGCTCTTCTTCCTGCATGCCAAGTTAAAAATAGAGTTCTTCTGTGAGAACCAGTCATCTGCAGGATGACTCCAGGACGCATAAATGCTCAGGAAAACAGTGCCAAGACATTGAGTAACATACATCAAATTGAACATGGTGAGCTGCAGAAGAAAGGTTAAGGACCTTTACACAAAAATATGTCATGGAGGTCTATTATTACTAACTTGAAAAAACAAAAAACTTTCCCTTAAAATACTGACAAATATGAGTGAGAATGTAGCTGGACCTTTGGAACAACTTATTATTTTTCCTCTTTTCTTGGTTCTGCGATAAGCTCAGGTAGCAATCAGAATACTTAATAAACAGCAGCTAGCTTCTATATTTGCCCATCTAATTCAGCACTGCCTAAAAGAATGTTTTCATTTTACTATTGTTAATATTGTTAGTCACTGAGGGGTTATTTACAACAATCTGAAATGTTTGTAAGGTACAAAGCAAGTATTTGCCCCAGTAGTAGATGAAGTATTAGTCCAAACAATGTAAAAGCCTGATGTGGTTATGAATATAATGTAATGTAATGTGTGCTCTTGGTCTCTGTACACTTGCCATTCCCCTGCACCTTACTGCAGGAAAGGAGTGGTAACACTGAGAGGCAGCTTTGGGAGTCTGAAGACCATGATGACTATGGAGATACAAGATAATTAGTTTGTTAGAATTAAATCTATCACTGGTTCTAATAAATAATTGAAGGCAGATCGTGGTTTTCCTAAGCTCTGTTTGAGTTGCACTGTGTCAGTAAGGACAAAGACTTCATTTAAGACACTCTTGTGCTCTCCTGTGTCAGATTCTTGTGCTTACTCTACAGAAAAACACATAGAAAGGATGGACGGTTTTGTTCATGCTTGCAACCAACAGCTCAAAAGAAACTGGTGCCTAATACTGACATGCAGTAATTAGTTCTTTAGCAGGAATAAGCAATCACACATTAGTGCAGTGATATCCCAATGGGTTATAAGCCAATGTGACACTGCCTTTAATCAGGTTAATAACAGACCAAAAAGCACCACGGCCAGTCAAAACCATCTTGGTCACCTGCAGAGCAGCTGAGTAGTCCAAGAATGGTGACAAATAAATTAAGGGACACACTAACAGAGAGACAGAGTAGATCACACAGTTTCTGGATTACTATATTTTTATTGATTATACATACATGAATGAACAGTGGGTTGTTTCTAAGCCAGTTTTCTGTGAAATAGCCTGCCTTCAGATGAAGGACACAGTCTCAAGTGGGCTGGCTAGTCACTGACTTCTCCTATGTGTTACCAGGAAACAGAGAACTGTAGTTCAGGTATGTTGAAACAGCCAGGTAAGAAAACTGCACTAAGGCCAATGTGAAGACTTGGAAAATCACAACTCCCTGGGTTTATATGATTGTTCGAGATCTGACACCTGAAAGAAAAGCCTCTGGAAGATACCAGAGGGGTCAAGCAACGACTTTCTGTTCCAATGGGACAAGAAATGTGGCCCTTCCCTCACTTCATTTTAAATTTTTCCTATTTTGAGGCAAAGAAATTGATAGATTTTAACTGTGATCCATTAAGAAAGACTGCCACCTCCTGGTTTCCTCAACAACAGTCTTCCTCGGGATAAAAAAGGGTTTAGTTAAATCTCACGGTTCATCATAAAGTCATGCTTGCTCTGAACCTGTAAGGGAAAATGTCACAGTTAATAAAGGACAGGCAAGGGAAACTTGGAAAGGCTAATGCATTACAGCTACACAATATAGGTTAAGCCAACATGTGCAATAATTATAACTATCACATCTTGACACAGTTTATAAAGGCTTGAACTGTAAAAGCTCAGAGTCCAATAACACAAGCTATTGAGCATTCTCTTCTGGAGTGCTGACTCTCCAAGCTTCCACTGATTTTCCATCAAAAAAACCTAACATTACATAATAGACTAAGAATCAACCATTCTCATTCTCAGGAATATTAAATCTCCTTTAAATGGCAATCTGAAAGGGTTTTAAGAGCAAAAATAATTTACACTGATCTTAAGGACATGCAGAATTATGTAAAGTAGAAGAGTAGTGTAAAACTATGGATGTAGGAGCATACTAATAATATTGGGAAAGGGAGGGGTGAGGCACCCAAAGGAAAATGTGAGAATGAACCCATTAGATATTTTCTTGAAAGTATTCAAGAATGGGCTAAAATATCAGTCAGCCGGAGATACCACAGATTATTTGACATGCTCACTGTGTCAAATAATTCACTGTTTAGTTTACTCCTCTGTCCAGGTTGATGAGAATTTTATCCCATAAGATGTGTACTTTGTAATAAAATTGTATTGTACTATTGCTTGTATGTTTAAATGTTGGTGGTTAAGAGTAATACGCTTTTGTTTAATATTAAAATAGTGCCCAGAGCTTCCTGACACACACAGGCCTTCTCTGTTACAGTTTCCATACAAACATATTTTTTAAAATAGTTTTTGCTTTAAGGCCTTGCTGTCTAAACACAAACAGGCAGTGAGAGCAAGGGAGTATTGCTATCTTCATGTTACTGAAGAAGATATTCTCAATGTCTGGGTGAGATAAATGAAATTAGAATGACCACCTAAGGTAATATGAGCATCTACAACATAGCAAGGCATTGAGTTCTGTCTCCCAAGTCCCATACAGATGTCTTCAATGAAACAAACATTTAAAGCATGAATGTCACTTTGAACATGGGCATGCTGTCTCTATCAGTAAAATCAGGGGCTTGAGCTAAAGGAGTTCAATATTTAAGATATCTACTCCCAATTCATAATCAGAAGAATGTCATTTAATTAATGCTTTGTTTAATTCAAGATTTTCAACTTCTTCTTCCTTGAAGGAAGAACTTGTATTGTTTAGAGTAAAGGTAAAGGGAATTTCAAACTGTTACATGAAGAAAGTATTACTCTTCAGCACAAAAAGGTTTACATATTTTAGGAAGAAATGTAACAGTTCAACTACGTGATGGTATCTGAAGTTTTTCCCAATAGTTACCATTGCATCCTTCTATAAGCTTTTAGACTTCTAGTTAAATGTATGAAAATGAATGAGACTGAAGAAAACTCAAAAAAATAAGTCACTGTTCTCCATCATCTTTTTCACCTACTGTATAAGAAACATAGAGCTACCATTCAAGGAAGTAAAATCTGATTTCAAATTTCAGAAACTACTTTAAAGCAACAATTAAAAAATGATAACTGGCATGAGATAATTTATTTAAAAATATTCAACAAGGTGGAGAAAATTTTGCAGTGAACAGTGTTTCAGGATAGGTAAATTAAGGAACAAATGTAATGAACAACTTAAAAAAAAAAAAAAAAAAACCCACAAAAAGGTAAACCTCAATTCTTCATTCTTTTTCCTTTTCAACTAATGGCATTTATGTGTTGGAGCTCTCTCACAGCGAGGGTGACATCTTGTGTTCATTCTATCCACTAATTGTGACTGATCAATCTCCATTCAGCTGCCATGCTCCCAGAATATACCTCCCCTTCAAATTTCATCTTCAAAAGAGTTGCAAAGAATTTAACTGCCCCTATGTATTTCATTTACTGCCTCAGATTTCATAATCTCTTTTAGTTTAACTGTGACTTTATATTATTTGAACAGAGCTATTTTAAATGAAGATCTGTAAATGATAAAGCAATATAAGAGACACACTCCTTCTGAATAGGCAGCAGTAATATTTTTACTAGGATTCTTTAAATTAATGAGGGCACTGTAAAAGGAATGTCTTTTGTGTCTGAGAAAATTATTATTTTAAAGATTATGAACCTGTCAGTCTGTAAGTTATAAACTAGTTGCTACACCTGCAGTTTGATTAGTATGCTAATAAATCACTTGATCCTATTTGTAGCCCTTGCAGCATTTTGAAAAACCTTCACTAAGTTTTCTAAAAATGGGAAAATATTAAAAAATAGATCTTTGTATGTAAAGAAAGAATACTGTGAATATTGTGAATATTGTGAATACACATGCTGTCTTAATAAGAGTGGTTGTATCTTACTGTCATGTGAGAACAAGATATTTATCAACACTTACTAAGGATGGTGGAACAGTGGAAACAAACAACCGTAAACAGCCTCCTAAAAAAGAACAGAAAATGTTTGATTATTATTTCATCTGATTCAGAAAAGCAGCTTCTGAGTACCCCAAAAATATTTTGTAAGTTTAAATAAAAATGTCAGAAATAACTTGTAAATAAAATAAAATAAAATAGAATCAAATCTCAACTATTCAGCTGTGTGTCCTGCATAATTTTACACTACAGTTATCCTCATGGTACCCTTCTGCCTGGTACATTACAAACAACTCTTGTATTATGTATTTTCTGTTCTCTCGTTGCCTCTGTGAGGACAAAAATGTGCATAGCATCCTATTTTCCAAGAAAATTTTTTTGTTTGCAGTGTACAGGTGTTAAATATAAAGTTATTGTCTATCTATCCTGGAAACAGCAAAGTTTTCTTAAGGAAAAAGAGTTACACAATCATAACAGAAAGTCCCACAGCAACAACTGTGACAAACAAAAGGGGATCCTTTCCTCTGCTCAGCACAGAGCTGAATAAGACATCTCTGGACCTCTGTGTCCAGCTCTGGGCTCCTCAGCACAAGGACAGGGACATTCTGGAGCGACTTCAGCAAATGGCCAAGAAGGTGATAAAGGGATTAGAGCACCTGGTATACAAGGTGAGACTGAGAGAGTTGGGACTGTTCAGCCTGGAGAAGGCTCAATGTGTATCAACACCTGATGGGAGGGAGTAAAGAAGATGGAATCTTCTATGGAGTCTCCATCCTTGGAAACACTCAAAATTGGAGCTGGACAAGGTCGTGAGTAACTTGCTCTAGCTGACCTTGCTCAAGCAGGGGAGTTGGATCAGGAAATCTCCAGAGGTGCCTTGTAACTTCAACCATTCTGTGATTCTACAATTGCAACTTTCTTCTTCATTTCTGAGAGATTTAACAAATATTTTAGATAAAGTAGGCCCTAGTGTTGTTGTATTTTGGAGATGAGGATCAAAACATTGACCTTTGCACAAATTCCAGTGGCAAGAAAAAGTATAATCCCTCTTACTGCATGGAAGAACTACAGTATTTTATAGTAGGTGGCATTTCCTAGACTTTTCCCCTCTATCTGTGTAAAAGAGAAGATCATGAATTAGAACAATTGCAATGGTTTCAGTTCCAGTTGCAAAATATGGGTTGAAGAAGAAATATCCTAAAAAAAAATCATAAATGTGCTTTGAATCCACCTGTATTGCCATGTTCACACAGCGCTGATGATGTCACTTCAAACTGAGACAATACTTACATATGGCACAAGGGAGACATTATTTAAAAGCAGTATTAAACAAAACCCCTAAAAAAAGGTGATTATGATAGCCCAACTTGCTTTTTCCAAACATAGATACATTACTCTCCTTGCAAGTCATACTTTAAATTCCCTCACAGATTCAGTGATATTCAGTGCTACCCTATGAAGACATGATTTGTACCAGCAATTTTTAACTCCCATGAACATTGACATGTTCTATAAATCAAGTCATCCATTCTCTATATGATATATCTGAATATATCTGCATCTACACCATTTACATCAGTTCAGGTTTGGGTAACTTTTCTATGTCAAAGTCCAGATTTCAGAATTGTATATCTCAATTAAATTGGAAAATTGATTATTTCTGCAGATACTTTTGTATCCATTATTTGCATGCATATACAGATTAGCTTTCTTGCATAAAGTAGACACATTTGGGAAAAAAAAATCTGATATCTGATTTTAAACCAAGTCCTTTTGTATTACTGTGTGACAGATAAATTTGCTCTAACAGGGAAAATTATCATCTGTTAATGGTGAAAAGACAACTCTTAGTTTTCCAGTTCAAAACTTTTAGCTTAATGGTGCAGATGTTAATTAATTACATCAGTGATGATTTTTTTCATGTCCAATCTAAGACATCAAAAAAGCATTTTTTCAGACTCTGACTTCTGAAAATAAAACCTGTCTTCTTTAAATGAACTCTGTGTCCCAACTCTTGTATCAAAAAATGACTACACACTTTTGTTTCATGACCTTTTATATATTGGATTTTGGTACATTTTGTACAAATTATCACCATCTACCTGAAATGATACAACTGAAATCAATTACTACTTTTGTGTTACATTTTAACCAACCCAAGTTAGTTAATGGTAACCTGGAAAAAATATTTTGAATTTGGCTTTAATGATAAATTGACTCTGGGAGGTAAAATACTGACTTTGGAAGCCCATTAAAAACATTCATCTCAGGAGATAAATTCAGAGTACCTTATATGGACTTATTTAGCTCTGTGAAGGCTTTACTAACACAAAACATGTTTCTCTACAAACCTTCCTGCAAGACCATGTGTAGAAAATTTGAGACATTTTGACAACAACTCAATAACCATTTTAAAAAATCCTTTTGTTCGTAACGATTGCCTGATAACTCAAGCAATTAGGAATGAATTTATTGGACAGAAATGAGACATGTACTAGGCGGAATTCACACAGTATCTAAGAAATGACAAAATTCAGAGAAAAACTATTACCATGAGTTAGTGGTTCAAATTATTGTCTAGACCTGTCACAATAAAAATATCATTATTACCTTCTGAGTCTTCTTTCTGTGACAATTACAGCTTGAAGAAAAAAAAAAGCAAATACAAAAAGAAAGAATCTTGTTAGACATGTTTTGAAATTTCCAGAGAAGCACACTTCTTTGTTAACTCTAAGCAACATATTTTACAAGATTTTGAGAGAAAGCAATGTTGGAGCACATGATACTTTGCCACCTAATTAAATCTTCAATTTCTGAATTCCTATACACAATGCTATGACATCTGTTTACACAGATGCAAGATCATCTCCTTGTGCACCATGTTGACAGTAGCCAACAGACAAAGCCAATATATTCTGGTCAGGGGGATCTGACATAACTTCTCAGGACAGTTTATCAATCTGGGCCTTGTGCCACACTAATGCAATTTCACAAAGACTTGCCAAGTCAGCCAGGACCCAACATGGCCACTGAGGTGAGTTTTTATTTAGGCTTTTACCTGACCAGGGTTTTCAGGTCCTAATTCTTGGCAGAGCTGGGGATGTGATGACGTGGGTAAAAGCAAAAACAGTTATGGTCCTGGCACTACTGGTTAAGATGGGAACATGCAGACCATGCCATGGCCAAAGGACATAATCTTGTCATCCCTCAGTGTAAGTATTAGTGCCAGTTCCCTCCTGTCCAGGTTTTCAATACACTTTATCTGCACAATGACTATATTCCAGAAAGAAGCCCTGCCTGGGTTAAATCCAGATCCAGATAGTAAACACGTAAATCAGTACCAACTAAGGAAAGCAAACCCATGTCTACTTAAAAATACATCCTGAAAACACAACATAAGATAGCCAGGAAGAAAATATGTCCAGAACAAAAATTACACTGCTCAAAATTAAGCTGGTAAAACTGAGTCCCCTGGATTTTGTACCAAAAGCCTTTCTTGCTGAGGATGGATCCGTTTGCTTTCCAGCACAGCTGATGGAGATGGCAGTTTTCCATTCAACTCAATAAGCCAGTGGCTAGACCTGTTACCTAGTCCTTGAAGGTCTGGACAAGTTCACATGGTTCACAGTCTGAAGCTGTGGCAAAATAAATTTAATTCTCATCCTGCTGATCCATATGACCTCTGCAAGACGACAATTACAGATGGTGAAAAATCACTTTTGTTTCATCTCTAACATCAGTAGCTTAAAAAAAAATTATATGCAATAAACACTTAGAAATTAATACAGAAGTATTTCTGCAGTTTATTCTGTGTTACAGCCAGGTATCACAGGCTGAGCCGTACACAATTTGTAATTATTCAGGTTTCTGAGAACGCGGTGGTTAGCGATTTCAGGTAGCAAAGCTGCAGTGCATTCCTGTGCTGTCTGTGCCCTCTGCTGGTCAGGAAGGAGCGGAAGGATGCTGCGATTCAGCCTCATGGAATCACTCTTTGGAAGAGGATGCAGAGACAAAAAGCAGAAGGACACTAGAAGGAAAGGTCATGCTGCTGGGAACTCCAGTTGGCCAGCTGGAAAGCGCTGCCTAATAGAGCTCCAAGAAACCGTGCCCCAGAAATAACGGGCTCCCAGATTCACAGATGACACTAGAACAAGTTGCACAGAAAAGTTGTGGATGCCCCATCCCTGGAAGTGTTCAAGGCCAGGCTGGATGGAGCTCTGAGCAACCTGGTCTAGTGGAAGGTGTCCATGGCAGGGAGTTGGAACGAGATGATGTTTAAGGTCCTTTCTAACCCAAACCACTCTGTGATTCTATTATTTGGGCATGCCAGCACTGCCAGGCTGATGAAAATGCCAGGGGATTTCCATGTTCCTTGCACAGGAGGAATAGACAGTGGTGGCTACCAGGTGGCTACTGCAGATACAGGTCTTCGGCGAAGACACAGCTATGTCCTTTATCCCCAGGGTTGGTGCTGGACATTCTGCAAGCCTGAAAGTTTCAGTTTACAGCCTAGGGGGAAAGTGTTTGGAAAAGTGGTTTAGCAGAGAAGGACCTGGGGCTGCAGGTCAGCAGCTGGCTGAACATGAGCCAGGAGTGTGCCCCAGTGGCCAAGAAGGCCAATGGCATCCTGGCCTGTATCAGAAATAGTGTGGCCAGCAGGACTAGGGACCAGATTGTCCCCCTGTACTCAGCACTGATGAGGCTGCACCTTGAGTGCTGTGTTCAGTTCTGTGCCTCTCAATTCAAGAAGCGCATTGAGGTGCTGGAATGAGTCCAGAAAAGGGCAACAGAGCTGGGGAAGGGTCTGGAGCACAAGTCCTGTGAGAAGCAGCTGAGGGAGCTGGGGTTGTTTAGTCTGGAGAAGAGGAGGCTCGATGGAGACCTTATCCCTCTCTACAACTCCCTGAAAGGAGGTTGTAGCCAAGTGGGGACTGAGCTCTTCTCCCAGGCAACAAGTGACATGACATGAGAGGACATAGTCTCAAGCTGTGAAGTTTAGGTTGGACATTAGGAAGAATTTCTTCACAGAAAGGGTGATTAAACATTGGAATGGGGTGCCCAGGTAGGTGGTGGAGTGACCGTCCCTGGGGTCGGAAAGACTGTTTAAGGGAAGACTGCACGTGGCACTCGGTGACACGGTGGTGTTCGGACATAGGTTGGGCTCGACGATCCCAAAGGTCTTTTCCAGCGTAATCGATTCTGTGATTCTGTTTCTTTCTCCCGTCGGAGTTAAACACCCCTAATCGTGAGCAGAGGCATCACCATCGGGCAGACGGGTCCTGCGGGGGAGATGGCCAGTCCCTTCCTGCGGAAAAACTGGCCCTTTTTCCGCCTCGGCGGCGGAGGCGCAGGCCTGGGCGGGGTACTGGGAGGGTTTCCCCCCTCCGGTCTGACGGCCCTGCCCGGACACGGGCGCGGGCGGCGCTGCCTCCGCCGGGCCCCCAGAGGGCGCTGCCGGGCTCCCGTCGGGCCCCGCGTGCGGTTCCGGCGGTCCCGGACGCGGCGCTCCCACGTGTGCCGGGACAGCGGGGCCGCCACCGCCGCGATGTCGGTGCCGGCGGCCGCCAGCAACCTGCCCATGCGGCTGCTCCGCAGGAAGATCCACAAGCGCAACCTGAAGCTGCGGCAGCGCAACATGAAGCTGCGGGCGGCCGAGGGGGCAGGTACGGGCGCGGCGGAGCCTCCCCTCGGCTGAGCGCTGGCCGAGCCGCCGCTGACTTTGTGTTCTCTCCTCTCCCTCTTTCCGTCTCTCCCCGCGCCCCGCAGTGCCCTCCCCGGGCCAGGCGGCTTCCCAGGGACCCCCGGAGGAGGAGGAGGAGGAGGAGGAAGCAGCGGCGGCCCCGGAGATGGAGGAGAGCGCGGAGCCTGCGGACGCTGCCGGACCCCACGGCGGGGAGAAGGAGAAGAAGAAGAAGAAGAAGAAAAAGAGGAAAGCGGCGGCTGATGCGGGAGATGGTGCGTTGTCTTAGCAAATACAGCTTATCTCCCAGGGCTGGGTTATTCTTGGGCGCTCCTAAAGCGCCTCCTTAGGGTTTCCTCCCCTTGCCATGTGCCGGACTGGTGAGTGTTTTAAAGCCCCAGAGGTCTTCAGCATTACCTGTTTTATTGCAGCTGTAATGTTTGAACTCTAATTCATTCTAAATCAGTAGCAGCCAATATAGTTGTTGCATAGAATTCTGCTTGGTAACATTCAGTTCAGATGTTTTGCTTGTTTATTGTGGAAATGTACACCCTGTGTTTCAGAGTAGAGCTCTGACAGATGGGTGGTCTCTTTGTGCAGCCAATACGACATTTTAGCAACATGTCCAGCCTTTGGCAACATCTGTACATTATGAAACTAAAGTATACTGGAAAACTACCCAAAAAATAGCACCCCAGAAATATTGCTAGATTTTCATGTATTTTTTTTTACATATGCATATATATACGGACATATATATTTTTCAAGCTTCTATTCCTCATGTATTTAATTTTTGTGACACTTACCGTGGTTATGCCAGTGAAGAGATGCTTTCATCCTCTGAGGATTCAGGTACTTAAAATGCAACAGAGACATTATGTTTCACATATTCTGAGCACAGACTATGTTGGAAACTTGATGTCTGCATTATAGATGGGAAAGAATTTTGTAACTTGTTTAAGGACAATTTATCTTGTTTCCACAGAAAGTATCATCTAATATACCTTAAGCTTCATTGTTTTACTATGCAAAGTGGGTTGTATGGAAGGGACTTCGGAATTTTTGCTCTGTGCCTTAGAAAAATTCAATAGAAACCTTGCCTCCCCTTGTCCAGGCCCTTCCACCTGATGGAAAAGCATGATCTTTGTACGTGGTTTAGAGACTGAAGGAGATGCAGTCTGTGGAATGGTTTTTCATGATTACTGTGTCCTTTTTATTGCTAACTGACTTGTCTTCTATAAAACAACACTCTAGATACAGAAACCAAAAAAGTAAAAACTGAAGAAGATGAATCTGCAGAGGTAGAAAATGGAGATAAGCAGAATTCTGGAAAGAAAGAAGTGGAAGAGGAGGATGGGGAGGAGGATGAAGTGCCCAGTTTACCACTAGGTTTAACAGGTATCTTGTGTTCTCTTTTTCATGTGTGTGCAAAAATCCAAAGGTCTAACATTTTCTTTCAGAGCAAGTTGCAGTTTTCAAATGAGCTTTGTAATGCAGGTGTTTGAATTATGGTGATGTGACACTAGCAGCTGTTCAGCTGTCCTCCAGGTACTCTTCTTGGGAATTTGCATTATATACACACCTGTTAGTCTTAAAATTACTAGTGAAAGTCTGTTTTTTAAACCTGTATACACGTGTTTTTAACTGTAGAGGAAAAAATCCATGAAGAGCAAGGTGGAAGCATACAGCTAATAAATTGGCCATGAAAAGCAGTGGATTCATGGTCATTCTTATTAGCTCTGTGTAGTTTTCTTAGTACCACATTAACAGAGAGTATTTTGTCAGTGTCTTTGGATTTTATGGTAGAATGCAATAAGAAAAACACTTTGATTTTTTTTTTTCATATAGGTCAGTTTTAACTGGGTAATTTCAGAGGACAGATGGAATTGAAGAAATAAGTTTAAACATTTTTCGTTTTCCCCCTCACTTCAGGTGCTTTCGAAGACAATTCTTTTGCTTCCTTGGCTGGTGCTGTCAGTGAGAATACATTGAAAGGCATAAATGACATGGGGTTTACACACATGACCGAAATTCAGCATAAAAGTATTAAGCCTCTTCTGGAAGGCAGGTAAGAAATAAGTCTTTTTAATGACTCTCATATCTGAAATCTTGTGTGAATTTTGCTAGCAAGCTAAATACATGAATCATAAAAAAGAATCATAGAATCTTTAAGGTTTGAAAAGACCTCCAAGCTCATCAAGTCCAACCTCTGACCCAACACCACCTTTTCAACTAAACCATAGCACTGAGTGCTATGTCCAGTTGTTTCTTGAACACCTCCAGGGATGGTGACTCCACCACCTCTCTATGCAGCCCATTCCAATGCTTAACAACCTGTTCAGTGAAGAAATTCTTCCTGATGTCCAACCTGAATGTCCCCTGGCACAGCTTCAGGCCATTTCCTGAAATATGAGTTTCTACAGCTAAACCGTTGGGGTTTTTTAATGCATTCTCTTATGTTTTATGTATTTTCTTTATAGTCATTAATACAGAAAGTCTGTCATTACTGTGTGTGAACAAATACTTAGAGTAAGGTCCTGGAGCAGCTTTGCCTTTGGCTTTGGAAGCAGAGAAACCTGTTTTCATTAGTCTTGTCAGAGTGTCTCAAAGACACTGTCACCAGAGACAGAGTGACCGATTGCTGTGACCTGCATCTGACACCGAGCTCTTAATACCAACTCCACTGGTCTCCTTTAAGCCACGTCAGGTTTCTACAGTGTCCACATTGTTCAGAGTGGGACTATTCTTTTGTCTGTATGGCCGACTAAATACTTATTTTTCTATCTAAATACTTTATCTAACTCTGTTCCACACAGGGATATTTTAGCAGCTGCAAAAACAGGCAGTGGCAAAACACTTGCATTTCTCATTCCTGCAGTAGAGCTCATCTACAAGCTGAAATTCATGCCTAGAAATGGTAAGGCTCTTCATTTCACAATTGAATTTTACTCAGCCATTTAGGGACTGAGTGGTTAGGAGGGGACTGGATGAGTTGGAATTTACTCCTCTCATTGATGTATTTTTTTAGGAACGGGTGTCATTATTCTTTCTCCTACTCGAGAGCTTGCTATGCAAACCTATGGAGTTCTTAAAGAACTCATGAATCATCATGTTCACACCTATGGTCTGATAATGGGGGGCAGTAACAGATCAGCAGAAGCACAGAAGCTTGGAAATGGAATCAACATCATTGTAGCAACACCAGGGAGGCTGCTGGATCATATGCAGGTAGATACAATATTGATGTCTAATCTGTGTTATTAAAGTGTGACTCCTGTCTGACTGTGAATTTGTTTATCTTCTAGAACACTCCAGGTTTCATGTATAAGAACTTGCAGTGTTTGGTAATTGACGAGGCAGATCGAATCTTGGAGGTTGGATTTGAAGAAGAAATGAAACAGATCATAAAACTTTTACCAAGTAAGAACAAAAAAATCAGTCTTTCCTGGAAATCACTGGACTAACATTATGTCTTCTTTCTGACTCAAGTATTATAAGAGAAGTCATTAATTTTATAGTTCTGTAAATGAACTGCATAGTGGTTGTCTTACTCTGTCTTTTTTTTTTGTAATACCTAGTATATATTACTTGTTTAACATCATTTATCTGACGGACAGAGTTTTCATATGCACTTTAGAGATATAATTCTGCTCATATAAGATCATTTTTTCTCATTCATCCTCCTCTGCCTGTTTATTTCTTGCAATTCATTATTTCCTAATAAGATTTAACTATAAGGAAAAAGATCTTCTGTCTTGCAGTTCAAGGTTTTTTTCATACCTCCAAGACCAGTGTCTTAAGGAAGTTTAAGTATTTACCTAAAATTTTTCTTTTCCTAATATTTCATTTAGTTATTCTTTGTAATTGCTATATTAAACACATTCTCAGCATCAACAAGGCTTTTAAACTTTAAAAATGCAGAAAAAAACCCCATGGAAATAGTGCAGAAAAAAAACCAATGATAAATATTTTGAGTTTCCACATCTTAAATATTAAATTCAGATCTACATGCTTAAAATGCATATATATAAATCTAATAAATAACACCATGTGAAGAATGTTATTGAAGAATGTTAATGAACAGTGCTAAAAAGAGAAAGGGAAGGAAGAGCGTGAAAATTACATGTGGAGTGGGAATTGATAGAGAAAAGAAATATTTACTTTGCATGAGTTTAATTTGGTTTCATTGTGTTAGAAAGGAAATTGTATTTTAAGAGAGACTCTTCAAAACAGAAAAAAAAAATCAAAGATGGTGGCACTGAATGTTCATCAAGAACTGTTGCTATTGTTCTTGAAGTTGTGACATGGAACAGGCTGAGTGCATTTCCCATGTACCTGTGCAACAAGAAAATCTTGTAGGATCAGGATGTGTGTTTGAGCTAAGAGATGACAGTCAGGCAGGAGATTTCCTACACAAAAACATTTAAATATTCATGGGAATTAAATCAATTAATAGGTAGAATTACAAGGCCAGTCTCTATTTAAATAATTGCTTTGTGTCTAAATTGGATTGCAAATGATATTGACATTTTCCCAGAGAGGGAGAATATTGCAAGTTTATAGCTGTTAGGATTGTGGAAGTGGGGCCAGCCTAAGTAAACAACCTGTACAATCCATAATACAGTTACACTGCTCTTTGTTTGTCAGTAGCAGTATGTTTTAATTAGAATTTAATTGAAAAAAAGTAAGAGACTTGCTCAGGGTAGTTTTCAGTTGGATATTTTATGGACTTGCTATTTGAGTTCTCCTTTAAAAAGTGAGGCTGTCTTTCAAAATAAATATTTTTCCAGAGCGCAGACAGACGATGCTTTTCTCTGCTACACAAACCAGAAAGGTTGAAGATCTGGCAAAGATTTCTCTGAAGAAAGAGCCACTGTATGTTGGGGTTGATGATAACAAGGAGACAGCAACAGTAGATGGTCTTGAACAGGTAAAGCACAAACGTTAGAAGGGGTATGATCTGTGAACACACCAATTCCTCTGTGTTATTAATGGGGTTGTACAAACGCTGTCTTAAAAGGTGTTTACCATCCTAGTGGGCAGAAGCCATCCAGTTGCCTAAAGGGCTTTATTCAGAGTGCAAACTCTGGTAAGTTACCTGCATCTAGTCAATGTTTGCAGGACAGATGGTATAAAACCTCATGAAATAATAATATAGGTACTTACACTTGTCTGTTCCTGTTACATGCACAAGCTCCAGTTGTCTTTGTAACTGTATTTTCCACCTCAGTGAGTAGAGATTGATATGCTACAGATACATTTCATTGTTTAACTATTTGGTGTATTTGTTTCACAACATAACCCTTCCCTGATTTAACTGTATTGCTGAAACAAAATTCTTCTCCTTACTTCTCCGTATATAATAATGTTTAAAAATTTCCCAGGGGTATGTAGTGTGTCCATCTGAAAAAAGGTTCCTTTTGCTCTTCACGTTCCTCAAGAAGAACCGGAAGAAGAAACTAATGGTATTTTTTTCTTCATGTATGTCAGTGAAGTACCACTATGAATTACTCAACTATATTGATCTGCCTGTTTTGGCCATTCATGTAAGTGTTTTATTCATTAATTTTCAATTAATCTCATAGTACCTGGAAGTTGTTACTGACCTTACATTTGACTTGTTTGTTTCAGTCCAGTTTCTAAAAAAACAGACACCCTACTCACAAAACCAGTGATGGTCCTGATTAGTCTGTAGAGAAAGGAGATAAAGCAAAGACTGTATAATAACAACATTTCAGTAATTAAACTTGCTATTTTTTGAACTAGGCTGAACTATTATTTTATTATATATATTATTAATAATTATATAAATTTATTATATTATTATATTAATTTATGCTCTGTGTGTAGAAAGAATTATGTTTTTTTCCAAGAGGTCACCTTTCACAAGCACCAAAACTCAATTTGTGGAGTAAAGCTCTTGTCAGGAAGATCCAAAGTTTCTGATCCCTGAAGTGTTTGGTGCTTTTTCTAAGTCCAGGGTGATGTTTGGTTGTGCTATGCCAATTCTTACCATTTGGATGAGCATTGTAACTTTTCTGTCAAAACCACAAAATGCATAGTTTAGGACAAAGAACTGACTGAAAGTCTATGAAACAGTTATAAGTAACCACAAATGTCCTCTTTTATTTTGTTCTTTGGGAGGTTTTTTTGCTATTCTTTGATAGAAGTGCTGCAAGTGTGGGTTTTGTTTGGTTGTTTGCTTTTTAACCTGTAATCACTCTTAACATATTGCTAGACTTGCAAATGTCCTTTTTCTGAACTTCAGACATTTATGCAGCCCTCCTGAACAGAATGTTTATGCAATTTTTAATTTTTAATACTTTTGGTGATACACTGTAACCTCTGGGAATTGTCACTTCGTGTAGTCCTGTGCTGTTTTAAGTTTTTCCTTGTTTCTTCACTGTGAAATGATCCTGCTTGGTCTGTAGAAAACCAAGATTTGGAAAGATGCCCCAAATTATTTTATATGTGTAAAATAATATATATGTGAAATGAGAAATTGTATTTAAGTTTACCAGCTGGCAAATTTAGCTTTTTTTGGTTGATATTTCATGCTCCATGTGTTTGTTTCCTTTTAGGGCAAGCAGAAGCAAACCAAACGTACTACAACGTTTTTCCAGTTCTGTAATGCAGAATCTGGAATATTGCTGTGCACTGATGTTGCTGCCAGAGGATTGGATATTCCAGAAGTTGACTGGATTGTCCAATATGATCCTCCAGATGATCCAAAGGTAAGTTAAGGAAAGAGAGAAAGAAATCAAATCTTAACTACAAACATAGTTGCAGAAAAAAGCTGAAACTGCTGCTTGAGAGAGGTCAGGATTCAGCCATGATCATATCCAGCCACTGATTTCTTTCACTTCCCTTCACCACCTCCTAGGAAATCCTGCTCCTGAGACCTTTATCATCTTTTTAAAAATTACTTTTTAAAACATTCTTTTTGCTGTGAAATTAATTTAAAATCTAATCAGCTAAACAACAAAATGCTTTTCAAGAGGAGTGTGAATTTACGTATGCATCCCTGAGTCTTAACAGCTTTTCCAGTTGAAATTTGATTTTTGTTTAAAAAATAATATTATGATTTGAATAAATGTCTACTATACACAAGTGAAATTCAAAAAACTCAGAAGTTTTGACAAATATACACAGCAAATTCACCAAAGCCAAGGTTTAATTTTCAATTACAGCAGACTAAGATTTTTTTCCCTCAGTTAAAGGGAAATTACTTTAGCCAAGGATTCTGTCTCAGCCTACCTGTGCTTTGCATCTTTGGCAGTTGGTTTCCCTTATCCATGTGTCAGTGCCAAGAATAAGTCTTAAGAAAGAATGAATGATATGTTACGTTATATTAATGTCAAATTTTGGGTATTTTTTGTGAAGCACTTTGATTATTGCAAGTTTTTAAGACCGATTGAATTTGCTGTTGCTTATTCTTCCCAAAAGGAATATATTCATCGTGTTGGTAGAACTGCCAGAGGCATAAATGGGAGAGGTCATGCTCTGCTCATTTTACGACCAGAAGAACTGGGCTTTCTACGATACCTAAAACAAGCCAGGGTAAACTCGTGTCTACATTTTAATGGGGATTTTGTTTGTTTATTGTGTGTCAGGTTTTTAAATTTAAAAACTTTGTTACTATTCAAAGATCAATTTCAATATATTAAATTCCAAAAGAAGCGTAGCCTTCTCATAAATGTAACCATTTTAATATGATAGAGCTGGACAGAGTTTTTTTGTTGCTCTCCTTATGGTCTTGTTTTGCCACTTTTAAAGTGGTATAACTTCTGAAGCAAAAGTGGTAAAAGAAGGTGTCATACTGAGCATCTTTATTACTCCAGCTTAAAGGAAGTGATAATACTGTCATATTGATGTAAAGGCACTTTACAGATACAGCTGTGGTGTTAAAAAAGAAATCTTCTGTTATCTAGCAGGTCTTTTTGTCTTGGGTCTTAAACACATTCACGATATACAGAGTGTAAATAATTCTGAAATTTCATTTCCTCTTTTGCTTTTAAGGTACCACTGAGTGAATTTGAATTTTCTTGGTCAAAAATTTCGGACATCCAGTCTCAGGTATGAAATGACTTTATACTACAATTACTTTGAATATTATATTTTACACGGAGAATGTTACAGCCAATAACGACTGCAGTTCACAAATAGGTGTGCTTGTTTAGGAAAGTTCCTGTAAATGAGCACTGTGCAGGAAATCCTCCTACCCTCGATGACAGTAAAGCAAGAAAATATTTAGAAATTAAAGATGAATTTTAATATCTAGTACTAAATCGTCATCATTATACAGTACAAATTTGCTTTTAAGAATTGTTTTTTCACATTACATCACAAAATAACAAAAGGACAGTGATGCAAAATGACAGTGATGTCAACCTGCTTTCAGCTTTTGAACAAAATATTCTTGTCTGGCTTAGCAAATAGGGGTTTTGTTGGGTAATTACTTATGTTTAGATTAACTGTGAGTAATGTATGTATTGTAAGATGATTTTCTCAGACTTCAGTGTACAGAAATACACCCAGTACCAACACTTAGGAATGTTAGTCCATGTGTATTTTTAACTAGCTGGTGTTAATAAAGCCCAGCATCAGCTAAACCTGCTTTGTGCTCTGGTGCTACAAAAATAACCATGGAGCACAAAGTAGAGTGGAATAGCATAGATAGTTCTGTAGGTGTGAATTTCTGTTGTTGGTGAGTTCTGTGAATCACAGTTTTGATAAGAGATCTATGAAGTTTCTTTGCAGTAACTTAAATTTAAAATAGCAAGTACAAGAAGCTGGTCCTTACATAGAGAGGTTCCTAATTAAGAATAATCAGGAAATAATGGTGTCTAATGTAACTTATTTTTAGTTTGCTGAATTAACATATGTTAATCATCAAATGAGACACTCTGATTTAATGAGAATTGGGAACTTGGCCCACAACAAATCAAATATCTCAGTCTACACTAGTGTATCTGCATTTTTGTTTTAGAATTAACACTTCTTATTTTACAATGCATTTGCACCATAGTGGATAAGACTGTACAGAATTGCACAGAATCGTGGAGTTTAGACTTAAAAGTATATGGTCATTGTCTAGTAATTCTCAATACACATAGTTTCATGGTGTGGCTGCAGTTGTATTCTCCTTCTTAATTAACTTTTTTTTTATTATTTCTATAAATTTAATAGTTGCTGAGGCTTTGTTTGTAATGTAATTCAACTTCAAGCTTTTTTGTCCCTCTACTTGTTTATAAAAGCATTTGTTACCTGTTTGTGCACTCTGCTGTCACAGGGCAGTTTTGCTGAAGTGAACAGAGAATGTCATTGCCACTCACAGTGTAAACAATCTTCTGGAATAATATGTATGGACTTTACAGATTTAATTGTTTGTGACTCTTGGTTGTTTTTTTTTTCTCTGACCAGCTGGAAAAACTGATAGAGAAGAACTATTTCCTTCACAAGTCAGCCCAGGAGGCATACAAAGCTTACATTAGAGCTTATGACTCCCATTCTCTGAAGCAGATCTATAATGTCAATAATTTGGATCTTCCCAAAGTCAGCCTTTCATTTGGTTTTAAAGTTCCTCCGTTTGTCGACCTCAGTATCCTTTTACTGCGGTGTTTCAGAGTTGAATTTCTGCATTATAAGTGTTCTGTGCAACTTACTGAGTTCCTGTGCTACCTCAGGTTCTGATGGTTTGTAGTTGTGGGGGTTTTTTTTGCTATTAACAATTGGAATCCATCATGCTCCCACAGCAGTTTATCAAAGAAAATGTTACATTGCACGTACTATAACTGCAAAAATTGCGTACGAGCATCTGTGTTTTGGTGCATGTCCATGCTGTGTGTGCCTCAGTTGCTGTGAGGCAGCAGATACTGGAATGCACACGTGTTCCAAAGTACTGTTCTCCTTCTGTGCAAAATTATTTTCATGGAAATCCGCACGCTTATGTTTCATAGTCGTGGAATATTGACATAGAGGGGCAAAAGCATGAAATAGAAAGCTGTATCTAGATTACTGTCAGACCTGGCAGTGGATGGAACTTGAAGCAATAGCACTTTGGACAACTGCAGGAGTATTTACAACCACAGGCACGTAGTTCTGGTTTCCTCTATAGTTATGCAACTCAGCTGGTATTTTTTTCCTCATATTAATAACCCTTTCAAAACCCAAAAAAACCAACATTCGAAATTATTCCTTTTTAAGTTCTTTAACCAATAAAACTTCAGATGTGAACAGCAACCATGGCAGAAGACTTCAGAAAAGAGGTGGAGGTGGAGGATTTGGTTACCAGAAGTCCAAGAGTGTCCACAAAGCGAAAATCTTCAAACACATCAGCAAGAAATCAGACAATCGGCAGTTTTCTCGTTAGTCATCCAGTCATTAAAATGGCTGCTGGCATTGGAAGAGCCCACCTTGATCAAAACCATCTGACAGTTACTTTCAGTTTAAACTGCTCCATTCACAGGTTTAGGTGGTTTTTTTCCGGGAACATCTTTTATTTCTAAGGTCAGGAAGACTCTTTGGAAGGGAGGCTAAAGGATAATATGGCCAGCTAATTTTGCCATATTTAAGGAAGAAGCTCATTTAATTACTTAAAGTCAATACTACAGAGGTTTTTATTAAAGAAAGAAAAATTACTTTTAGGTTTTATAGAAGAACTTGCTTTACATTTACCCTTTTTGCTATGCACACCTTTGAAAATTGTTGGAGTGGTCATTACAACGTGAGATGAAAGGGACATTACAAGGACATTACAACGTGAGATGAAAAGGTTTTGCTCACTTGAATCTTTGCAAGGGATTTTAGTGCTACAGAACTCTGCACTGGCCATCAAATATGCTGAAGAATATAGGAAGATTCCTTTAGAATAGAGCATATGGATGAACAATTAAGGCTGTATGAGCTTGTGATTAATTTCAGACATGGTATCTTTATAACAAGTACAGTGTCCAAAATAATAAATCACCTCTTACACCACTTCTGGGACATGCATGATACTCTTTTGATGTTGTGGTAGAATGGTAACATTCTAGTGCAGTGTTTGGTTTTCCTTCATGTTCACTTTAAATCTGAAATTATCTACTGTTTTCTCTTATGAAATGCAAAAAGAATTAAGAAAAGCAGGTAACATAAATTGTACTTGACCCAGATAATTTTTTTTAAGATACTTCATAACCTTGATGCAGAGAAGGTTGGTAGCTGTGTCTTGTAAATTACAAAAGTGAATTCCTTTTAGTATATCAGATCAGTGGTGGGCAAAGTCAAAGGTGCTGCCATGGGACTGAGGGTGGAGAGACTCAATACATGAAAAAATGAAATGGGGTATAGATATACTAGAAGGGTATTTTGAAGGAAGAATATAAAAGACTGAAGTGGAAGAGGCTGGAATACACATTGCAAACGAAATGTGGAGGGTGCAAAAAGAATACAGAAGTTGGCAAAAGTAGAGTAACTATTACATATTATTTTCATCTCTGCTGTTGTAGCAGTAGGTAACTGCTCATATGAGGCTGCCGTGGTGATGGGCAAGTGTTTAAAAAGTGTTTATGTGTCAAGACAGGGAAAGACAAATGTCACAGAATCCAGAAATCTGGACCCCGTGTGATTACAGTAAACCAGCTTTTAATTAGCATTTAAAATGTAACTCGGGACCAGTTACAAAAGCATGAGTAGTTATTCCAATATAAATAGGACTGTTGTTTCTTAGGTCTTCTGAAGTAGTATGTCAGATTTAAAACTATGATATGAGCATTGATGTATGGCCAAAAAAAATAAGTGAACTTTGTTTTCATCCTTAAAAAAAAATAGATAATTTTTGGGGGGGAGAAATAATATCACCATTCTGTTGCCAGTGCTTCCACCATTCAGAACTGAACATTGCCTGCTTTTCCATTTCTGTCTGTAGACTTGGACTTTTCAAGATTCTTAATTAACACTGGTCAGATCTTCAGAGCTTCTGATACGTCAAAATATTTCAGTAGATTAATTTTGTCACATGGATTTGAATGTCTTGTGCTTCTAGGGTTGCATTGAAATGGCAAAATCTGCTCTGAAGGGTAAGCAATGCTAAAAACATGATGCCTGTCTCATTGAGTTCTAATCTTTGATTCTGGGGTTTCTTATATATTTATAAATAATAGATGTTAAAATAGTTCTCATACCTGGTTATTAGTGGCACATTTTAGGAGTTATCTCTGAGACCTACAGCCTCATACAGTTTAAGGCTTCTGTCTGTACTTGCCAGCTGTGTAGTCACAGCATGGGAATTAACTTACATTACAGCAAAAGAAACGCTGAGGGACTCATTATATGAACTGCAAAATTAATTACTTGGAAAGAGATGTAAGCAAAGCTTTAGTAAACCACTGTGAAGATCAGAGCATGGTGATGTGGGGGAAAGCAGCCTGGCTGTGGTAGTGTGGAATATTTGTTTGGAACAGGTAAAAGAGCTGAGATGTTGGACCCAGTCAGTGGCCACCTGTCTGACCATGTGCTGCAGAGCCAGAACTGGTTGGGCTTGAAAATGCATTAAAATTCCTGCCACTTCCCTGTGTAGGCAAAAGCCTGCACTATGGAGAACTACTTTTATCTGTCAGTCATTTTGGGAACAGCAAGCTGACTGCTTTCCCAACAGTTCGAGAACCTCTACCTGCACCTAATTTTTTCTTTGGAAGAGCTGAGGTACTGTCTGATACATGGGAAACACTGACAAAACAGTGCTTTGGCATGAGCCTGCACAATTCCTCCCTGGGATATTTGAGTTGCATTTTCTTATAGACCCTACTACAAAGAAACCTTTGAACCAATCTTACTTAGGAGATGAAAAGACTGGATACTATTACTCTAGAGTAATACCAGCTTACCCTAAAAAAAAAAATTTAAACACTGTTACTTAAACATTATATATGTATGATGGCTGCACAGCCTGTGGTAACTACATAATTTGCTCTAATTTCCTGATCAAGCAGAAGAGAAATTCACGAGCTGAGACCAAGTGGGAGTTAAAAGAGAAAGGGCTTCAGCTTCCTGGCTTGTGCAGATGCAATTACCTTTTGCTTTGTTTATGAAATCAGAAATGACAAATAGTTTCTGATGAAATATCATGTATGGGGCAGCATCTGTTCTACTGTGGGGTATTGCAAGAAGTGTAAAACATAGTCAAACTGATTGGAAATCCAGCATTTCCTTTGCAGCTTCCCCTGTTATCAATCTTGTGAGCAGTTAATAGACCTCAGCCCTCAGACTCTCAAGGCTTGTCTCATAACAGTGACCGATAGGTTGGGGACTAATATTGTGTGCCTTGAGAAATTGCCTCCTTTCTCTGAGAACCTTGACAAAGAAATTGGACTCTTTAAACCACTTAAGGGGGTCATCAAAACTGTCCTGCTTGAACTCAAAGATTTTTTTGACAGTTCTTGGAACAGACCCATAAAGGAGAATTCCATTGCTGTTCATAATCATGAAAGATGTTGTCATGATACGAGTTTCCTTTGCCATAACAAGTTATAGACAAGCACAAGACCAGTCAGAAAGTGTTGCCATCAAATTTTTCAGGGTGAATGTCACAGGTAAAGGGCACATTTATTGACAGTGTAGAGCAAGAATGCTTGAGAACTGGGTAAGATATTATCTGCCGAGGTCTGCTGTAAATAAAAAGTGTGTTTATGTTTTGGCAATAATTAGCCTTTTTGTTTGATGTATGAGTTGATGACTCAATTTAAGTAAGCTACCAAGCTCTAGATACTCAAATGATTTCCTTTCAAGCCAGTGATCTGAGGCTCAGGGGAAGCAAGCTCTCACAGGAAGAGTGAAAAGGGTCATGTGATTTTAAAAAATAACATTTTAGGAGAGGTCCCACTGTGAAGGAAGGCAGGGTGCTGACAAAACACAGCACAGCTCTGTGACTTTTACTTGTAGTTCTACCACTCTCCTGTTTAGGAGACAGTTTTCCAGTTATTTCACCACCACACCACCCCCCAAACTTAGAAGGGATTTTACAGAGACCTAAAAACCTAACAACTAGAAAAGCCAGTTATTAGCCCTTGAAAGGTGGGTCGGTTGTTGGGGCTGGGTTTTATTTGAACTAAAATAATGTTGAAAGAAGCCTAGAAGCAAGGGGCTGGGCATAAAGAATAAAGTCTGTCACTGCTCTTGACTTGCTCTACCAGCTTGGTTTTCTCAGGATTTTAGCTGCTTGGCTTGACAGGGGAATTCATGCGACTCTTTTTGATGCTTTTGTTTGTCCAATGCTTTTAGATTTATAGATGATGTTGAGCTCTGACAATGGGAACCCAGCCTCCTGAACTGGAATGCTCTTAGCTTCTAAAAAATCTGCTTTCTTCCATCAAAATCATAAATACCATGATGTTGCTTCTGTCAAATCTCTTTATTGCACAGCCATGTGGGGAAGAGATTACATTTTCTTTTTCTCAGCCAGCACGATAAACTTTTGATATGGAGTTGTGAGGAGAGGTAAAGATGCCATTAAGAGAAGGGAAGACAAATGGAAAATTGGGGTGCTGTCTAGAAACACATTCACTTTGCTATATCTGTGTCATCCAGCTTAAGAACTGCATTCACTTTAAAAAAAAAAAAAGAAAAGAAAAAAACCAAACCTGAGCATACTCTTCAATAGCAGTCCATCTCCCTAAACACTTTTGTAAGCTGCAGCACTGAAAAACATAACCATCTACTATTTTTAACCAGTTGGTCAAAATTTAAAAAAAAAAAAAAATTCATAGGCTCTGCAAAATCTTATATAACAGTACCAAAACTTCGAAACTCTATTTTGGCTGTCAGCTCAATGTGTTGAACCACCCAGGCTTTCTGAGCTCCTCTTTGAGTGGTTGCAATCACCTATGGATATTGAGAATTACAGGAATACCAGATATGTTACTCAGAACTAAGCCTAGATGTTCACTCATAGGGGCTGACAGACCATGTGAATTTGCAGGAGTTATTGGGTCTCTGGATAAATGTTCCTGATACATTATCACTTCTGATTTAAAGCACTTTCTGTATGGGAAAACAGAGGAGGAGGCAAGTTCTCCCTGGCACCTTTCTATCGTTATTAAGAAACCAGAGAAAGAATTTATGAAAGTACATAGTAACACTAGTACCTACAAAATGTGATTTGAGGGCATAAATGGAACCCTAAAATGACATTGCTAAAAAAACCAAACCAAACCAACCCCACCATAAAGCAACTTCATGGTTTTATAGAAATTGTATTCACTGATATCTTTGAATTCCTCTCTTTAAGTGTGGCAGAAGAAAAATTAGCAAAATGGTGTGTGGTACTAAAAGAGATAATTCTGTAATACTAGAAAAATAATCCCTTACCAGTACTAAGCCCTATTGCAGATGATCTGTAGCAAAACTGTATGAAGCTTTCATAGGACTTTTCAATCTAAAACAAAAATGGAAAATAAGTCAGTACAGTGTAGTCCCTTTATAATGGTCTAAAAGTAATCTGCCTCTATCTCTAACACAAAAAAAAACCTTCTGAAAAATGTAACATTAAATTTCATATATTTGCTATAAAAATACAGCATCACTTCACATAATGAGTTGAAATTCTGTTATCTGGATGAATCATCATCCTCCAAAGCTGTTCCTAAGCAGCATTCTGTTTTTGGAAGTGCTTGGAAACAGGGTGCTGTAACCAAGCTGGCCTGGGCAATTGCTGCCTGGTCAGGACAAACACTTCCTTAGCACAGCTGAGCAAAGGGGAGCTTGGGCAGGAATTATGAGGATGCAGGGAGGGTTAAGCCAAGTTAAGAACTTCCAGACTGACAGAAAAAAAAAAAAAGATTATGACAAGACTGAGTCTGAGGAGATTCATTTCAAGAGAGAGGGTTCTGCGGGTGATGTTTGGTAAAGTGATAAAGACAAGGAAATATGTTTTGCAATTCCTCACCTCTGTCACAAGTCCTCTTCTCAGCAATTCTCAGGTACACAGGGAAAAGTGAGAACAGATGCAAAGGAAGATGTAAAGTATTTTTCCTCTAAGACTTACAAGCAGATTACTATTTCCACCCTTTTTTTGTTTTGCATCCCTCAGACTTCCCAGCCCACAAAGAACCAAGCATCCAGATGGAAAGATGACATTACTTGGTATTCACTGTTAATTCTATCACCCTTAGTCACATATTTGTTTGCTTATTCTAAGAGCAATGAAGTGGTTGGTTACACACTGTCATACTCCACTGAAAAAAAAGCCCTATGAAGATTCAAACTGTAGTTTCTGAAGTCATTGAAAAGTATCAGTGAATGAAACAAAGGGGTTTCATTTTTTTCAGTTCACTTTGACATGGCAGCAGCTTATCATACTACAATTGTGCATAAAACTAAACTACTCCTTTAGTTTCAGTAGAAGGAAAATGTTTTAGTTTTGGTTTTTTACTTTCTTGGGGTTTTTTTACCTATATATTTTATCGTGTCATGTAATTTGTATTTGTTTTTCTGCTATTTAGAATAAGTCAATAAGTGCAAGTCTCCTCATTTTTTTATAATTCCCTCTTCTCTTTTTCAAAGCATACCCTGGCTTCTGAGACATTGTAAAGTGTTGCCATAGCAATCTTTGAGGAGTGCTAAGCCTTTGCAGTCACAGGACAAGACAGCAGTGGGGTAATTATCAAGAAAAAATAAACCCCTTGGAGACTTTATTCAAGCCTCTGTATTATAGGACTGGGTTATTTCAGCCAAGAGGGAGGAAAAAGTGGGAGATTTCAATGCATTTGATGTGTGAACTGGAATGTAACTCTCAGGATGTGGCACGTAATGTACTCATAATAAATAGGAGAAGAGGAATGGGGGACACAGCTTCTAGGAAAAGAAGATTTTGAGATCATCGGGGCTGCTTTAATGATGGTCTGCAACAAAAGGGTCAAAAACAGTAATCTGCTTGTAAGTCTAAGAGTAGGAATAGTCTGCAACCTGCCAAGGAAGTACCCTCACACAAGAAAAAGACAACCTCATTTGCTGCAGGAGCAGGAACCAATAGATCATATCCTGGCCCATTTGGGCCCCTAAACATGAAACTTTTGCAGTTAGTCTAAGTTTTGCTTGTTTGTATGCAGTCTTTCTTTAGTAACCAAGTTAATTCACATTGTGACAAGATCCTTTTAGTCCTTAAGTTCACAGAATTGGACTGACAATTGTTGAAACATTTAGAAGTTAAAAGGCTTTTTTATCTGCTTGTTTCCCTGCCTGCTTTCATGTTTGGCTGCCTTTAAAATGAACGAAGTGTTGTTCAGTAATCCTTTCACTGGCATCTTAAAAGTGGCATTAACTAACAAAGTGAGACACAAATTAGAAAGGAGTGATATAAGGCAAAGCATGCAAAGCTGGTTGTGAAGCAGTCACATGCTGCTTGCCAACCCTGACAAATTTTTAGCAGTGTCTAGCTGTCTCAGGTGCTGCTTTAGGCTTAACTTGCAGCAGTATTATGCAAAGCCTTTTTTTGACAAGCTCTGTCAGATTCTACTCGTTGGAAGCTCAAAGCAAAGGAAGCCCATTCAGCACTCAGAAGTCCTTTTCTCCTCATAATAAAAACTGGTAAGTGATGCAGATAGTCTTCTCTTTGCTGCTGGCTTACACTAGAACACGTGTCAGAATTACTGTAGGAAAGAACAGCTGAAATCATGTTTGCATTAAGGGCCTGAAAAAGGATTTATTTGCTTTATTATTCATCTGGTGAGTGAAGTGGCATCCAAAAGTTAACCAACAAAACAGCCTGGTTATTCTGACTACAGTCATTGCCCTTAATGTCTGTAATATTTTATCACTGTTCCAGATTCTGAAGTTGGGGACCCCTGAGTAAGACAAGCCGGATTCTGCTTGCTGTGGGTAACACAGTGGTGCTGTGAGAGGTTTGTGTTTTGTCAAATGGTGCTATTTCTTCAGTGAATATGAATGCAAATGAAGAACATTGATTTGAGCAGCATTCATGTAGACAGGACCATTCTGACCCAGAAAATACCCCTTCTCTGCCTCCACAATCATCAGCCAATCTCCTGCCCCACTGCATCACAGTTTGTGATGTAGGTGTGCTGCTATTTGCAAGGAAACAAACTTCACTGACCTTCTTTGGTCTTGTTTACAGATGCTCAATTTCTTCTAATCCCTTTGGATATTTCTCAACAGCACCATATGACCTGGTAAGGGAAAAGAGCCCGTGTTTTTCCACCAACTCACATTGAAATAGTCCTGATCACAGACAATGGGGAAACAGAGAGGGTGAAAATGCTGATAGTGGGTTGTAAAGGACCCCAGGAATGAAAGCAGGCTGGGATAAAGGATACCTCCCAAATACCTCAGATATAATGCTTTAAACACACTTTAGATATAACACCCAAGTTGCTATACGATCCTGTCACAGTACTATAAATCAACTATGCCAAGTTGATTTGATGATCTTAAAGATCTTTTCCAATCTTAATGATTCCGTGATTTACTGAGGATGGTGAGGCACTGGAACAGTTTGCCCAGAGAAGTTGTGGATGCCCAATTCCTAGAACTGTTCAAGGCCAGGTTGGATGAGGCTCAGAGCAACCTCATCTAGTAGAAGGTGTCCCTCCCCATGGCAGGGGTTGGAACGAGATGATCTTTAGGGTCCCTTCCAACCGAACCCATCTGTGATTGTATATTCCATGATTTATTACTCAGGAAGTGAGAAATCGAATCGCTATATCTCCTTTATGCTACCACATTGTTAACTTCTATTACAGACTTTAAAAAAGTTTGTGTAATGAGTTTAAAATAACTTCTGAAACATCTTGAGTTGGAGTAGGGAGTGTTCTGTCACCTCATGGGGGCTGTGGGGAGAAGGGGGTGTCTTGTCACCGCACAGGCTGTGGGGACACACAGACTTCTGTCTGCTCAGCCCTAGTGAGGCCACACCGGCAGTGCTGTGAGCAGTTCTGGGCTCCTCAGGACAAGACAAGGAGCTACTGGAGAGAGTTCAGCAGAGGCCAAAAAGATGATGAGAGGTCTGGAGCATCTCTCTTATGAGGAGAGACTTCAGGAGCTGGGCCTCTTTAGACTAGAGGAGACTGAGAGGGGATCTCATTAATGCACATAAATATCCCAAAGGCAAGTGCCAAGAGGACGGTGCCAGACTCTGGCGGTGCTCAGCGACAGGACGAGGAGCAATGGCCTTAAACTAAAACACAAGAAGTTTCACCTCAACACAAGGAAGAACTTCTTTACGTTGAGGGTGGTAGAGCCCTGGAACAGCTGCCCAGGGGGGTTGTGGAGTCTCCCTCTCTGGAGACATTCCAGACCCACCTGGACGCGTTCCTGTGTCCCCTGCTCCAGGTGACCCTGCCTTGGCAGGGAGTTGGACTGCGTGATCTCCAGAGGTCCCTTCCAACCCTGACAATTCTGTGAGGAGAGGGTGTCCGGCCGCCTCCCGGGGACCGCGGGGCGAACGCGAGGGAACCACCATCCCTCAGGGAGCGGCCGCCGCGGAGCGGCTCCGGCACCGCCCCGGGGGCGGCCGCTGGGGCGGGGCGGGAGCGGCGGTGCCGCCCTCCCTCCATCCCTCCCCGTGCCTGCTCTTCGCTGCCGTCCCGCGGAGCCCTCTGCTCTCCTGCAGCCGCCCGGGATGGTTGTGAGGAGCGGCGGGCGGGAGCCGCGGGCTACGCTGGAGCGGCGGCACATGGCAGGCGGGCGCTGAGGGAGGCGCGTCCCGGTGCGGGCTCCCGCCCGCCGGCAGCGGGGCTGGGGACTGTGCCGGCGGCCTGGGAAGGGGGAAGAGTGAGGGGTCGCACCCCGGTCCCGGGCATGGCGGAGACACTGAGCCCCTGCAGCCCACGGGGCCAGTGCCAGCCCGGCATGGGCGCCAACGCCTCGTCCGCCAACATGGACACCAACGCCTCCTCCTCGGCCGCCCCCGCGCTGATGGGCGGCAGCGCGTGGAGGGGCCGGGAGCCCTTCTCCATCTTCACCGTCCTCGTCCTGACCCTGCTGGTGCTCCTCACCGTGGCCACCTTCCTCTGGAACCTGCTGGTGCTGGCGACCATCCTGCGGGTGAAGGCCTTCCACCGGGTGCCCCACAACCTCGTGGCCTCCACGGCGGTGTCGGACGCGCTGGTGGCGGCGCTGGTGATGCCGCTGAGCCTGGTGAAGGAGCTTTCGGCCGGGCGGCGGTGGCGGCTGGGCCGGGAGCTGTGCCTCGTGTGGGTCAGCTTCGACGTGCTGTGCTGCACCGCCAGCATCTGGAACGTGACGGCCATCGCCCTGGACCGCTACTGGTCCATCACCCGCCACCTGCAGTACACGCTGCTCACCCGCCGCCGCATCTCCAACGTGATGATCGCACTCACCTGGCTGCTCTCCGCCGCCATCTCCCTCGCCCCCCTCTTCGGCTGGGGCGAGACCTACAGCCCTGAGCAGGAGCGCTGCCAGGTCAGCCAGGACCCCTCCTACACCATCGTCTCCACCGGCGGGGCTTTCTACCTGCCCCTCTGCGTGGTGCTGTTCGTCTACTGGAAGATCTACAAGGCGTCCAAGTTCCATATGGGGGGCCGCAGGAGGAACGCCGTGGTGCCCCTGCCCGAGGCTGCCCAGGTAAGGGTGGGGATGGGGAGGAAAGCCCCTGCTCTCTCCCCCAGGCACCCGTGATCCTCCGTTTCATCTGCTCCCAGCCGTCACTCCTGCGCTGGTGGTTTCGGCACAGTGAGAAGGCTGCCAGGGGTCCCGCGGGAGTTAAACTCTTTTACAGACTGGACACTGTTACAGACTGGACGTGAGCAGTAATTAGCCAGTCAAAAAGCACCGCTCTTGGAGAAGAGCTTTATTCTCATTGTTTCCTTGTGTGTCCTAAGAGTGAGAAACAGGTGCATTTACTGCCAGACGGGAGAGCCATTTAAGAATATTCTCTTTGTTCTGAATGTGCCGTTCTTTGGGGTTTTTTTCCTCTTTATTTCTTTTTACAGTGTTAGTGGGGTAAACAAAGACATAAACAGACATAAACAGATCCCTAAGTCTGGTAAGTAAGAGTAAATGCATGCATATTTTATCTACCAACACAGACTTTGTATCAGTATCTCAATACATATCTCAATACATTTTAATAAGCAAATTATGCACTTCATTGATGTGCTTGGGCTATTTTTCCTTGAATACTGCTCACTACATAGTGTTAAAGCAATGAGCAATTAATTGTTTCTGGTTTAAAATAACCTCCTGTATTAAAAACCATATCCTTCTTCTTATCTCAGAGATTGTCTGTAATCTCGCAGTGCCTTAGTGGCACTTAGTGTGGGAGGTCTCATTCATTCTGGGGACACACCTTGCTGACAGGAAAGCTGTGTCCCTTCAGAAGGGTTGGGGTTGGCTCCTTGTGTCCCGTAAGTCAGGCTCTCTGCATGATGATGCTGTCAACCATGCCATGGCACCAAAGTGCTTGGCAATACTCTATAAATTCTCCCTGCTTTCTGTCATATATTCTTACTCTCACTCCTGCCTGTGGAAAAGATTCTTTATGTTTTTGTGATTTCCTGTTGTACTTGCTAAGTCCAGTCCCTTCCCAATAGCAAAAGATGACCTGTGTGGATGTCAGAGATATCTAAAGAGGCATGGAACATTTCTGTTCAATTTGGGCTAATCCTGCAGGGCCTCACTCCTCTAACTTTGATTTCGAGTCCTGGTAGGAAACACATTATGGTCATAAATAGAACTCTGTAGGTTGTGTTCCCAGATTCTTGAGAATGTCTCCTCTAGTGGCATTCTTTTTTTTTTTCCTACGATCCTCATCCCCTAGTTTGCACCAAATTTCTGTCCAAATTGTTATAAGTATGAGGAATGTATTGCTTAGAGTTAATGTATAATCTTTCCAATTACAAAAGCCAGCTGATCAGTTGTAGTGGTTCTGCATGCTGTGTCTTTTACATACACACATACTCACACAGGACTACTTGTTTGGCATCTAAAATTCTGGGAAGCTAAATGAACTGAGGCGTTGCTGCTTGAGCCGATCTAGAGACATGTTGGTGTGTCAGTTTTGGCAGAAAAAAGTCTGGCTCCTGCTTGTCATAGTTGTGTCTGCAGAAGCCCTAGCGTGAGCCCAGCATGGGTGGCAGGTGAATGCTTTTTGCTGGTGCAGTGTCTGGGAGCTGGTTTAGGCTGTACTGACAGAAGAGCCGTGTCAGTGTGAGCTGACTCCCCATTTTGGAAGGGTTGCCAGCTGTTTGCTCCTCACCTAAAGGAAGGGCTGATGCCCAGGTGTACACGTACTCATGTAATGAACCCATGGATCAGGGGAGCTGGCATTCAGGATGCATTTCTTCTCAGTTTTCTTTCTAAGAGACTGAGACTTATTCGCTGAGTTTCATCCTGATCTTATTTAAGCTTATAAGCAGGATCCATCACATCCACAGGAAGAGTAGCAGTTTCCCAGTGAATTCTGGAGGGGAATCTTCAAACACAACATGAATGTTCCTTTGGCAAAACCCTTTTTTTTGTTTTAACCTGCAAACACAAGAATAACATTGCCAGGATATGTGGCAAACCTGGTGAGGTGATCCAGCATTGTTTTACCACATGCAGAGGTGATCAAGCTGTCAGCGTCAGCTCTGTCCTTCTCTCTGATGGGGCAAATTCTGTTCCATATCTCTTGGTTTGCCCATCAGCTCACCCTAATTTACCATTTCTTTCTCCCTTAATACCTCTCCTCCCTCCGCTTTCTTTCATCCCTTCCCTCTCTGAGAATGCTCACCTGTCATGCTCTCCCTGGCAACATTTTCCTTCTGTCACCCTTACTCTGGATTGCCCTCTGCATGTATGTCAGTTCTCACTTCAGGTGCCCTGCACTATCCGAGGAACATCAGAGGGGTTTTTGGCAGAAGAAGCCAAAGGCTGGAAGTGCTTCCCAGTCTGGAGGTGAGCAATAACAGCAGCAGTAACAGATCCCTGCTGGGAGAGGCGTCAGTGTTGCACTCAGGAAGTGGCTGTCAGGTAGCGCTGGATTGGAACTGTGCCCCATGGCTGAGGTATAACCAGCTGGTTAATTCTGGCAAGTTTAAGGAGGAAAAGGTTTGAGTTCATAGTGCTGATGGGCCAGTAGAGATGCCTTGAAGAAACAGATGCACCAAGTAGAACAGTGATGGTGAGATATATATATATATGTGTGTGTGGGTGTGTATGTATATGTATATTTATAGTTACCAAGTAACTATTTTAAGTAACTTTTTGGTTAAAATCATACTTGTGTTTTTGAAAAATGCTTTTTAAAACCTTCCAAAAAATCCAGGTGAGGGATATGGACATGAAACATCTAGGGTGCTTCTAATTTTAATGAGAGCTTGTTTCTTGCCTTCCCTTGAAACAAAAAAAAAAATGCAGAATTGGGATCCTAAATTAAGCTGAGGCTCTTATAATTGTTTGCTTGCTAGTTATGAAACTCCTTAAAAAGTGAATTCTGCAGGCAATATTGATGTGGGTGATCCTTGTAAAAAACCTAGTGACATACCGTCACTGACAGAGAACTATGCTCTGTCACACCTTCTTGACAGCAGGTAATAATTTTCTCTCTAAAGAGTCCAGTTGAAATAAATGAAACTGCTTGAAAAGCAGCAGGTACTGCTGGATAATGGCCTTTTAAATCAATGAAGTCCCTTGTAGCATAGGCTTTGCCCAGGAAAACCATGGATGACAGAATCTGAATGTCTGGATTACTTACAAGTAGCAATTGCAGAGTCAGGATTAAATTTCTATGTGAGGAGTTAAAAATAAAGTTCCATTGATGGTTGGGTGTTTTTTAGTTGTTGTTTTGTTTTTTCCTTTTTCCATCTTGAAGTACTTGTATAAAAAATGAGGCATGA
Organism: Lepidothrix coronata; assembly: GCF_001604755.1. NCBI lineage: Eukaryota > Metazoa > Chordata > Aves > Passeriformes > Pipridae > Lepidothrix > Lepidothrix coronata. The sequence goes on along the minus strand of NW_016690266.1, from coordinate 2,086,068 downwards.
TCCAAACCTTACTGTTCTGTGAGAGTCCTTCCCACTTTACACAGTATCAGGCCCAGAGCTCCAGCAGTGCAATGTTATTCTTCACCTTGGCCCCTCCAACTCACAATGTGGGAGAGAAAACAGATTTTCCTTCTCTGAAGGGGTCACAGGCCTTCCATTTCTTATTTCTGCTTCTGACTGTACAAATAGAAAAGATGGGTCAGGAAATGAAGTTCAATTGTCTGGAAGAGTGGCAGCAAATGTCAGATAGAAGCAAGGTGAGGCGGGAAGCAAAGTGGAGTAGCTAGTGGTTTCCTGGCAGAAATACAGAGTTATTCCTACTTGCAGCAAAAGAAAATCCTGTGAGAGAAAGCAGGTGTTTTTCTCTCTGTCAAATGAACTGTTTGTCTTATTGATGGAGCATCCAAGAAAGTGTAGATGTTCCTATATTTTGATCCTTTCCTGTGCATTTCAATTTCTTGTATTCTTGTTCAAAGAGCAAGAAGTGCCAAAGCTGCACTGAGGTAATAATGACCTTTGCTGAATCACACTGAATTTGTGGTAGTAAGCCAGATTTGATTGAAGTTTATCTTTACTGTTGTTTTGTTATTGCAGACCTTGGAGGTGCAGGACAAACACACGGATTACCTGCCACGAAGGACCAATAATAGCAATCATTAAAGCTATAAGGAACATTTTAAATCAAGGGATTTTGTCAGAAGCTCCTTGGTAACATGTTTTCTATGACACTGCTAGGAACATAGGAATTGGGAACATACAGCTCTTGGAACATGTAGCCATTTAGTAGTAGTGATTCACTGGGGACAGACAAACAAGTGAAGGGGCATTGAACTGTAACTGCTGATCAATGTACAGAAGAATAAATTCTGAAACTAAAACCAAACTCCTTTGTGTCTGTAGAAGAATTTGTACTTGAGATCTCATTTCCTTCATTTACTCTATTATTCTCCCTGGAAAGCAGTCATCTCTGTACTTCTCAGAGCCTGTTGTCCTGGAAATAACAGATTTCATGAATGCAGAGCCTAATTCTGGCCTCAGAGTAGCAGTCCCTTCATACCAGCTATTTCCCCACTGCTCCTGACTCGTAGATCCTGGAGCAGTGCCTGGGAAGATGGAAGGAAGTCAGTGCCCAAGGCATAGTGTGCTGCTGAACACTGAGTGAGAACAGTGTTCAACAGCACAGAGATGTTCCCAGATGAGAGGTGTCCCTGCTATAACCCAAGCATCTCCATGGACTGCTTTAATTTACAGCCTGTGACCACGTTTTCCACTGCCACAGCCTGCTCATCAGCAGGCCTAAAACGAGCTTGTCCCTCATTTCATGTGGTGCAGGGATAATGGTCAGGTATTGTGGCTTATGTTAGAAATTGGAGTCATGCAAAGCCTCCAGGATTGGCACTGAGAACTGCAGATGTGGTATAGCCAGAGCTGTGTTTAGTTCAAGTAAATCACAACTGGCAGGGCTGGAAAGCAGCCACGTAATCTTTTGACCTGTGCTCTTGTTCAGACAAAGCCAAATTAAGGTGGATTACCCTGTGCCTGCATAGGGGAGGGAATCCTTCAGCACAGCTCCCCTGCCAGCACTGTGTACCCCAACAGGGCTTGCCTGCAGCAGGCTAATTTACCTTCCTTGGACTTTGCATGGGTTGCCTTGTAGAAAATATCTGTAACAACGTGGTCTTGGGGGCTAATGGCAGTAGTAAAGATAATCTTACACCAACCAGGCCAGTGAGATGAGTCAGGTCTGCAGCAAATCATATAGAGAGCAATACAAATAAAATTAAAAAAAAAAAAAAAAGAAGTGATAATGAAAGGTTGGACTTCCCCAGCTTTGCACTCTGCACCGATACATGTTTTCTGATGTGAATGGCACTTCTGATTAAATCTGTGTTTAACCTTAAAAGCCTGTTGGGCTCATTCCCTGAGGAACGAGCCCCCACAGGAGAGATGAGGTGCTGGAGGTCCTGTGGGAGGTGTGGATGGTGACTGGGCAGGGAGGGAGCACTGGTGCCTTTCCAGGGCATTGAGCACAGGAGTGCTGAGCACAGGGCCTCTCTAGAAACCCTCTGTAAATTTGGGGCCCCTTTGCAGTGGTACAAGCCAGGAGCACCTTGGCCAGGTCTGCCAAGTGCAGAGCTCCTGCTGGGGGCTGGCCCTTGGAGCAGTGCCCTGTGCTGGGAATGCCTGGGAGGCAGGTGTGGTGGAGGCTTCTACACAGCTCCCAGCTTGTCTGTTGAAGGCACAGACTGAAAGACCTCGCTGAGCAAGAATACTAGTTAACCTTTTCAAGAACATTTTGTGTATCCTTTTCAAAGGATTTCTTATGGATAATTGAAGCAAAATATCTCCAGTCTGCCACACGGTTACTTAATGGAAGGTTCCATGAGAGATGCCATTATTTTTCTTAAAGGACCTGACTACTATTTACTCTCTTATTAGTATTATTGCTGTTAATACAACATTGTTCAGAAGTCTCAGGCAAAACTAGTCAAAAAACAAACGAAAAAAGGGCTGTGACAACAGAGAAAGTAGAAATTACTTAGGAAGATAACTGCTGTCCTGTAATTTATAAAACATATCATGATCTATTTTCACTTGCTGTTTAGTATTCAGAGGCTGGATCGAACAACCAGTGAAGTTTGTAAAAACTCCTTTGACTTCAGTAGGAACTTGACCAGGCAGTAAATGCTGGCTTCATTAGGGAAAACACCTGAGGACTGTGATATTTTCTATCAAAATAAATAATTTTTTCTTAAGATATGTAATTAAGTGATAAAAGGGTTGGTGCTACTAAATTCTGCAATTGAGTCATAAGCCTTTTAAAACCTGAAGTAGCAAAAAGGCTCTGATTTGATGATGGCACACTGCAAGCTCTATCTTTTGAGCAAGAGTTGAAGGTTAAGCATAGTACCAAACTGTGCCCAACGCTATTGACAAAGTCCTTTGTATGGCTCTTCCCAAGAGGCACACCTATGTAACTATTCCTCAGGGCTGAGACGTAATCTTTCAGGGTTGCTTGTCACAAATTTGTCCTCATGTCATACATTCATCCCCTTTTGCAGAGTGTGATTAAGGATGTGCAGAGCAAATCCTTCTGCAGACAAATGGTGTGATCCTTGCTACATGAGGGGTGTCCCATTTTAATTGTCAGAACAGATGTGATTTTCATTTTCCTCCATTATTTGCCTGCACCCATAATCTGCTGCTCTTACATTCTGCAGTCATGTCTTGTGCCTGGGGGTGCAGACAGGGATATCCATCTTGAAGAGTGATTGTTTAGCCATTGCCAGTGCTTCCCTCTCTGAGTTGCCACTGTCCTGGGTTAAAGAGACAGCCACGTTCATATTAAGTAGAGGCCCTCCATCTGTTATAAAGCTTGCACAAAGGTGGCACATGTGTGTGGAATATGTAGCTAATTTAACAACAAGCCACCCTTGGAGTGATGTCAAAGTCTTGCAGTGCCTGTGGATTATCAATTAGGCAAATTTTAGAGCCTCATGTCACATCCTTAAACTGTTTCTTTTATGGCACTGTCCTCATAACTGTAGTGCCTAGAAAAACTTTAATATTGCAGATACTTTAATCTTCAGATTAAAATCACAGGGGAGTATCTTTTTCCGGTCAGACTCTAAGCACATTAATAACTTGTGCCCAGAACCTGTTTGCCACAGTCTCAGTGCATAGATGACTCTCCCATAGAGAGACAAGCAGACAAGAAATGCTGTCGGCAACCTGGAGTAGCTGAAATGTACTCCTCTCTTGTGGAACTTCTGCTGAAGCCAGAGTTTGAACTGAAGGCCAGCTGAAACGGTGCTTTTCTGGCAGTGGAGTATTTTTTGAGAGAATAAAGAATCACAGAATGGTTGGGGTTGGAATGGACCTCTGGAGATCATGTAGTCCAACCCTTCTGCTACAGCAGTTCATCTAGAGCAGGTCTAAAGGACTCTGAAGGTCATGTACAGCATGAGTCTAGTGTAGGGATAGGCAGAAGGTGCATGCCTTTGTTAGCCTGCCTTAACAACCTGATTTCCCACTAGGTATCAAGGCATCCAATAAATGAACTGAAAAAGAATCCCACAACACACATGGCATCAGTTACTTTTTATTTAGCTCCATTTGTCAGTCACACTTGGCAGCTTTTCCAACATAATGAGAAGTCTGGTTACTTTGGCACTCAGGGGCATTTTCTTTCTTTTAACATGGAAGGAATGAAGTTGAGGCCTTTTGTGGTAGGTGCACAGATGTTGTGCTGTCACTTAGTAATAATACTTCACTCAAACAAACTGTCTTGGTAAGAAACTGTGTTTGCTTTTGTTTTGAGGTGAAGGAAGCTTCGCATGAACCACAGATGGTGTTTACAGCTCGTCATGCAGCTATCACTTTCCAGACAGATGGAGAAACATGGAGAGAACAGAAAGAGAAAAAGGCAGCTCTGATGGTTGGCATCTTAATTGGAGTTTTTGTACTGTGCTGGATCCCTTTCTTCATCACAGAATTAATAAGTCCCCTCTGTTCCTGCAACATCCCACCGGTCTGGAAAAGCATCTTTCTTTGGCTTGGCTACTCAAATTCTTTCTTTAATCCTCTAATTTATACAGCATTTAACAAAAATTACAACAATGCCTTCAAGAACCTTTTTGTAAAGCAGAGATAAAAGGGGACACAGAGGAGAAAATCATTCCTCTGTTGCATAATATAGAGATTTGTTGAGGGAAACATGCCTGTGATATGTACAGGTTTCATGCACTAGAACTACTCAAGGGGATTCAGGAACAATGAGAAAGAAGATGGAAGATGTTTGGATATAAACCAACTGACAGTTTACAGTTCCCCCTTGGAAATACATATGTCCTGCTCCAGGGTTTGGCAGAGAAGATGGAAGCAGTGAATACCTCCCGTCTGCTCTTGGAATCAACATGTGCTGAGGTCTAAAGCGAAGCGCTGTGTGTGTCTGATACCATGACTGTCAAACCCAACACATCTGATCTCATCCAACCTACACGTGCCATCCTGGAGCTCTCTCATCATTAGCAAAGACAACAGTGGGAGCTGCTAATTGAGCAATACCAAAATGTTTGTGACAGGGGCAGGATGCTGCTTCATTTCTGAGATTTATTTGGAAGGGAATAAACATGATGTATTCAATCAGTCATTGAGTTGATGTGAAATTAAAATGGATGATTAAGCAGCTCAGAAACATGCCCTGATGATTGAGGGGCTGCGTGTGCTCTAGTAAGCAGTGCTTGATGGGCAGGCTTGGCTGTGTCCCCTGGAGTCCCCTGGGAGTGAAATTTTAGAGCCAAATGTAAAATTATTCAGAGCTCCCAAGGACGTGCTCTCACTCCTTGCACAGGAGGCAGATCTAGCCTGGAGTTTTCACCTGTGTTGCACCCTTACTCTGCAGGGCTCAGGCTCTCCCTGTTTTATGAAACCCAGGTGAGCTCAAGATAGACCCCCAATACCTCCAAGTGAATGGGGACTGGATGCATTATTGTTTCATGCTACCATATAAGTGAGCGTGTCTGTGTTACAAACACCAAACATGCTGTTCAGTCACCAGGTTTGCTGGCAGCAGCGTGTGGCTGCTTGGCAGTGGTAGGTGAGTGTCTGCACCGTGTCTTGCACCATAAGTCTGCTCATCACCCTCCCTGATTGAAGTCCACAATTTGTCAGCTTGCATCAACTACCTCCTGCTATAAGAAAGGTGTTGATGCCATCAGGTGTGACTCCCCAGACCCCAAAGTGACTCAAAACCAAGCCTTAAATTGTTATTCCAAGGTCCGACAAACACTCCTGTCCACCAATATATACATAAATAAATGAAGTATTTCCTTGCATACTGCAAAATCTATCTCACTCCATATTGTTCCTCTAGTGGGTTTCACTTCCTCCCCTGCCCCGAGGGGGAGAGCTGAGAGCATCTCTGAGTATTTCTTGCATGGCAGCTTTTTACTGACGGAGAGTCCTGGCACCCTCTTCCATCTCCTCCTAAAGCTTCCTTAAGTACTGTAAGGGCAAATCATCATAGCTCTTATGGAGCTGGGCAACATCACAGCTCCTTCAGAAGCTGAGGTTTAACCTTTCACACTGCCCTTCTCTGCCAGTCTTGTATTTTCTGCTGCTTAAGAAACCCTTTGGTTCAAAGCGTACCCTCGGGCAAACACAAACTGCACAGGGTGACTAAAAGTCAGGAATTTCAGCTCCAGCAACCTGCACCACTGGCATCTCCATCTCACTGCAGCACATCACACTCAGCCTCATCTCTGACAGGTACCGACCCAACGGGCATCGACACCGGTGCTGAGCATGAAACTCCTACCAAAGCCTTGGTATCCTGGCAGTCTCTCCAGGGAATGGCAGCCAGGTGTGTTTCCATAGCCAGGGACTGACATCCTGGGCAGCCACGTCAGCGAGGTATTATCGAGTAGCTCGTGTGTTCTGAAAAATAAAAGAATGATGCAGCCTTTACTTCCTTAAATTTAAAGCAGAGTCAAACTTTAAAGAGTTAACTTTAAAGGTAATCTAGTGCATCTTAAAGTGATTCATGTACCTGGTGATGTCAAATTGAGCTTAGTGTCAGGTATACTGGCAACTTAGACCCAGGCATGTTCCTGCTCTTTTCTAAACAAGTGATTTAAATAAATGCCATCAAAGCACATGTTCCTCCAGCTCCTGAAGTGAGCCTGGCTGTATCTCAGGAGCACAGTGTGTGGTGAGGTCAGGCACTGCTGTACTTCACAGCTGCAGTGCTGACAGTGTGACCTGCTGTGCCTGTAGCCACAGCCACCTGTGTGTCTTATGCTCCTGCAGATGGTGCTTCTCCTCTCAATTTCAGTGGAAATTCAGAAATTTTAATAACCTAGAATTTCAGAGTTGTTAGATAGTGGCTCAGACTTAAATGCCAATTTAAATAACTTTCCCTTGTGACTCTCAACTTGCCTTGCATATGGAATAGCTACCATTTAAACTACTGTTTGGAGGCTTAATTAAACCAGAAGGAAGACACATATGTAAGAGACTGAAAGTTACTAAAACCCACAGGCCTCATTCAGAACCATTCACAAATTTTTCATGTCAGTTGAATTTTTCATTTGAAAGAAAAGCTTTAAAATCCAAACAGATGACATGGAAAGAAAAAATGAAGAGGTCATCTTGAGCTGGTGTTAAAAAGCGTACAAACCTCCTGAAGTTTCTCATAATAGCACTTTTGCCAAATTTTAGTGCCCGTACCCCCTGTGCCTGGTAAGACAAGCCATTACTATCACACAAATCCAATGCCAACCCTGCTGCACTGAAGTTAAGGCCCATCACAGTGTGTGGCTGCAGCAGCAGCAGTGATACTCACGTTCCAACTGTCCGTGCCAGCTGACCGGAGCAACACCTGGCTCCAGTTCTGGCACAGGAGCCCTTTCAAGAAACAACAGGTTGTGAAGGTACATTTTACCATGGCATGGCAGCTGGAACTTGGGAGAACACCACAGAGCTGTGAGGTCACTGTGCAGGTCAGTGCAGCTGCACAGCTGCACAGGTATTTGCTGCAGACAGATGCAGCAGGGTGCCCTCAGCGAGAGGCAGAGCTGGGAGCAAGGCACTGACGCAGCACAACACAGCTCTCCGCCTCCTCAAGGATGAATTTAGCTTCCTTAGGAGGCGAGTTGGAGCCTCTGCAATTTTGCTGTGAGAAGTTCTGAAGATAACGAGCTGGTGCTCTGCCCGCCCCAGCATCTGTGACAGCAGCGAGCGCTACAGTGACAGCAACCAGCCGGCTTTGAATGCACCCAGAGGCGCCGAGGAGCAAGCGGGGCTTTCACTTCATTACAGTGGTTTTAGAAAGCTCTGAACAAAATCGACTTCCCGCACTGGCACTGGCTCTAGATGCAGACTGCATTTAGGAGAGCAGCAGAACATGTTCAGGGTTTAAAATCCTGGGGGTTTAATGGCATGGAATCTGAGCTTAGTGCAGGGAAAAGAAATACGTTATCTGGAGGTACGGCCGAACCTGCTGGGTGCTGCTTCCCACCCGAAGTCAGAAAAGGTGTTCCCATCCCCTGGCCTCCTGCACAGCAGGCCCAGAGCTTTACCCTCCCATTTGCGTACCAAACCCAGTGACCTGGTACAACAGGAGACTAACTGCTGGGTAGTCATCAACCCTGATTAAAAAAATTTGGAACTGTGGATAATGTTCTACGTCCCTTGGTACTTTTATTTCTGCGATTAATTACTCTCATTATTAAATCTTGCAACTTTATTTTAATTGAAAAAAGAGTAAAATAAAGCATGCAAAGGATTCCTCTTTCTGGCACTTAAGCATTAGGGTTTAGATCTGACATTATTGCTGTGCAATTATCCTTGGCTTCAGGATGGACCAAAGAAAATATTGAAAATACTACTCCCATATGAACTAAGATAAATGACACAGTATCTTGACTATCCAAATAGAAAAAAAAAAGAAAAGCAGTTTTTATAAAGGAGCATCATTTTGCAGAGCTTAGACATATGGTAATTTATTTCCCCAAGTAGAAGCTGCCAATTTGGAGTACAGCAATCATCTCTGCTTGCACACAGTGGACTACTGGTTTTAAACTTTATTCCCCAACACTGAATGTGCTCCTAGAAAACCCCACTGGAGCCCATTGCTCAGCAGAAGGGCATTGCTGCCTCCTGCAGCAAGGCTCTGAGAACCCTGCAGCAGCTGTATTGAAACGAAGGCCTAAGTTTGTTGTGCTGTTGGAGTCCAGACTGTGCAGAATTGAAAAGGCTTTGGAACATGAATGTGAACAGAAAATGCTAATAACCCTATGCTCCTGTCTCCAGGAAACCTACATCCATGCTCCAGCCTCCACAACGGAAGCTCTTTGGTAATTCATTGCTGTACCCAGGAGCTGCTGATCTTCCAGCCATTCTCCAGCCTCTGCTCCGGAGTTCACACTGGCTGCAGCCAGGGCTGTGCAGGCACTGCACGAATAAACAGGCTGGAGTTCATACATTTTTAAGATAAGACTATCCTCAGAGTATGTCACCCACCACCCAAACAAGCAGGATTTGTGTATGGCCCTGTCATGTGTCCTACTTACAAGCCCAATTTAGCAAAGCTGCTCTAAGGGGGTGGGTGCCCTAGCCAAGCACAGCTCTCCAGCTGCCTGTTTTGCATGAGTGGCAGCAGCTACACAGAGGGGGACACACCCTTTCTCTCATGCAAGTAATTTTATGTTTCTAAAGAACTTTCAGCGAAGTCTATGTCCTGTGTGGCTGGGTGTGCCCATAGTGCCTCTGGAGAGTAAAGAGTGCATCGTGCCAATTTGCCACAGAGTAGAATGCTTTTGGTGTCATACATTTCCTCCCCATCAAACACTGGTTGACTGAGGAACCTACACACTAAGGTCACGCTTCAATAAGCAGATTTTGTCATAAAATAAAGAGGAACAAGGGAAGAACCCTTATAGAAAATACTGGTTACATTTAAAGTTGCCTTCAGAGATTTTCTTTATTGACGTGAGAGGTGACTAGGTGCAGTACTCCATTAGTTGTGATATACTGTAACAAAAAGATTGTCTGGATTTTGTCAACTGTGTGTCACTGATTCCACTCTCAAAAGATGGTTTACAAGTGCACTTGAGGAACTGCATTTAAAGAGAGCTGTCACCATCTAAGGTAAGTGTATGCCTGAATTTCAGAGACTGTCTCAGCTTCTGAAACAATGGGCAGACTGACTTTCCAGCAGTTTATTCATCAGTATATCAAACTAATTACATTTATTGAAATGCAAATTAAAGCTCTGAACTGGGTCTAGCAAATAAAAAAAAAGGAAGTTTTGCTGCAAGTCCTGTAAATGTTACTTTACAAGCCTGGTAACACCAAATGAATTCAGGGCACAACCTTCCTCTTTAAACAAAGAAATTCTGAGAAACTCTTACTCCTCCATTGAAACCAGCTGAGATGGAGAATTAAGACAGATTCTCCTTGCTATTGGTTCCTCCCCTGGTTTCAGAGGAAATGGCACTCAACACATACAGCCTGTGTCAGAAGGCAAGGATCTATCCTCTTTTCATACCTCTCCAGCCTTTTTCTTCTCATTTTCACAGGAGTCTTAAGGCAAAGATAAGTGTCCATCTGCCCTGGGTTCCATCTGTTTTAGAATCAGTTATAATCTGGACTCTGATTTATTCCCTATGAGCAGTAACTGCATCTTCACAAACCTCGGATTTATATCTTAGTCAAAATTACAAACTCTTAGCCAGAGCAATGGCTCTAACATTTTCATACTCCTCGTTGAAGTTTCCAGGTTACTGTGTTTGTAGCAGGTAAGCATAAAATTTAACCTTATACTAAACAAATAATCACATCATTTATTCTACATCCAAGTTCATTACTTATCCTACCTAGGAAATTTTGCTTGATGGCTAAAGCAATTTTGATGAAAATGGTAAAACCCAAATTGAAACATCCACTCAAGTTCTTTTCTTGAGAATTCCACAGTACAGAAATACAGCACAGTTTCAATTCTCAAACAGGTTTTCTTGTTGCCAAAGATGAATTATTTGATTTACAAACTAGAAAGAGCATTACAGTTTTTATAGAGGGCAAAGTTTGTAGATAAGAAATAACGTCACCTAGTATCAAAGCTGACTACAAAGTCTGCAAGTTTCCTTCTTTGAAGGAAATGCTGAATATAATTTTTTCCTTCTTTAAAGGGACTTGGAATCTGATTTTGCCTTCCTTTCTCACTAGCCCTGGGCAGACTGACTTTCTGAACAGCTACGAGAGGAGCAGCCTGTGTCTGTTCAGTCCCTGACTCGTGTGGGAGAGCAAGGTACCAGTTGGCTCAGTAGAAAGGTTTTCTTTATGTTTGTGCTGAAGGAACAAGATGTCACAAAAACAGCATCTCATTTCACTACTGACACAATTCATCTTTTAAGGCACTTGTAACTTGAGAGCCTGGTAAAGCTCCTAAGGCAAGTTCCACCTTAAAGACACGATAGCAGAATGTCACTGGATTCCAAACATCCTTTATTTTATATTTGCTGCCATAGAAAGTAATTGAACAGCACTGTCATCAGGTCATTGGGAAAAAGGAACATGGATTTCTTCTCCTGAAGATGTGACGTACATTAAGAAGTCAGTCCAAAATCCTGGTGTTAAGTACAAAAAGCAACTGTTTGAATTATAAAATACTGTATATACAGATATAAAAATGTTTCAGAAAATGTCCCACAAAGTTTCTAAACTTTCAAGATCAAATCTTCAGCAGGGTAAGTAGGTTGTTGTCTTCAAAGGTGAGCATCAGTTCATTTGAGCACAATGTCTCAATCTTTATCTTCCTATATTACAGGTGACAGACTGATTTTCATCCCAGCCAGGGATAACATGGTAGTCCTAGTGATTAAGGTGTTTTTTCCTGGAGCTATTAATTTAACAAGCATACTCTCTATATATAAAAATGAAATTTCAAAGAAATTTATACAACAGCTAGACTTTATAAAAATATAGATCTATAATTTTACACCAGGACTTATCCAAGGTAAGTCTCCATTTTCTTATGTCTTAACCATTAGAAATTAATTTTTATCCTTTGGAATCCTATCTATGGCTAGACTGTAAATTAAAGTAATGTGAAGTTATTAGGTGGTGAAGCGAGTTTCAAGAATCTCATTCTGTGGGGGTTTTTTGGGTCAAAATTAACAAATTACTGCATTCTGCAGTGCTCGTCTTGCGGTACTGGACATATTACACAGTACATATCTACTTATTCCAGAATCTTGACCTAATTCAGTGTTAAAACCCAAATAAAAACCATCTCCACTGTTCTTACTGTGGGAAAAAAAAAAACAAACCCAAATCCAAATAAATAAAATTAGACAGTATTTCTATTTTGCTGTACTGTGTTAACTCTTTACTGTGTAGTGGAGGCAATAATGAATAATACAAGCCACGTGATGAGGGATTGTAAACTGAACAAATACTGGAAAAAACAGACTTTTACAGCTGTGTGTATATATTTTTTTATATATATATCTATATATATACATCTACATTGCAGTTATAACTGTCACCTCACAAAAGAGATTCAATGGACTGAACAATCTTCTATAAATTTCCCTAGCTGGAGTTCTTCAGGAAGAACTGGCTTTCAGCTTGGACAGCAGCATTTCATTCTTACGGCATTCCTGTGAACAGAAAGCAAACATAGGAGGAGGTAGTTGCTCTTTACTAGTTGTAATCTCCACATCAACAAAACCAAACGCTTTTTTTTGTTTTGAAGGATCTCCAAAATCCAAAGTAGTCTGGAGTGAGTGATGAGCTGAAGGTAATTCCTATTCATCCACAATGTTATTCCAGTGATCATACCCATTAAACTTTGACATGCAAGCCAAAAGGAACACTGCTTGACCATTCATCTAAAGTTGTAACAAGTAGCTAAAGCAAATCCAGCAGTGGAAGAAAAATGGGTTAAAAATTAAATAAATAAACCTCCACCTAAGTTCTGCAACAAGGATGTAAAATTCTGTATGTCAAACAAGCAGCTGAACAGTCCCTGTCATTCTCCCAGAGCACATTGTCTGAAACAGGAAGAAACTGTCTCAGAACAAAGCAGGACAAATTACAGAAAGATGTTTTTCCTCCACCATCTGAAGCCAAATGACAATTTTGCCTGGCAGCACTCCTTTGTCATTCATTCTTATGGCGACAAGAATTAACAGAAGTACAAGATGATTAAAAGCCTGGGAAAGGCTGAATCAATGAAGTGTTAAACAGTGCTTTCACAGTCGTTAGACAACAAGGCTGGTTCCCAAAGGTATTTATAACTACCAAGAATCTGCAGTTCCGCCTTATTCACACACAATCCCTAAACCCTCTTTGCTCCAGCAAAGAGACTGCTCATAAGTCTTCAAGAAATTCCACTCAGAAACCTAAATATGCATCTTGCTTGATAACAAATTATCCTCCCTGTAACATGGAGGGATGCCAATCTAGCAGTGAAAGAGGAATTGCCAGAATCAAGGGTCCAAGATTCACATGGAGATAACCACCAGGATACATCATGACCATGGTGTGATAAGCATCGTGGCAGGAAATCTCGTGCATATATTAGTGCACAAATCAAGTCAAAATGGGTCACTGAACATTTGACAGTTTTACATCAGCAAAAGTGCTCTTACCTCTTTAAATTCTTTCACTGTTTTGAAGTAAAGCCTCTGTTTCTCTAGAAGCTCTAAGTATTCATCATTCAACTGGTCTCTTCGCATTTTGTTTTCTTGCTTCTTCTTTTCCATCTGTTGGTGTGTAGGAAGGATAAGAGATCACACATTGTGCATGGAATACACACACAGATATCCTGCATAAGGAACAACTATCTATAAAACACAGTGGTAGACAGATGCCTCATAAATGATACCTAGAAACCTAGTGCTGAAGCCCCAGTAGCAGTGGTACTACAGATGGCATTTGGAAAGCAGCAAAATAGCCCCAATGTTAGCAGAACAGTTTTGTCTTCTCTGAACCTGTCCTCGCCCACAAACCCTTTCACTTACTATGTGGACACAACACACTCAGCAGTAAAGCTCAGCCATTTCTCAACCAGGTCAAAAAACCCATCTAAGTGGATTGAACAGGTGAGGGCTGCAACTAAGACAAGGGATGGTTGGGACTCTGAGGTGCTGCTGACCTTCTTCAGCAGCAGAGAGCGGCTCCCATGATCTCCAGCTGCCTGAGGTGCAGCTCTGACTGCACCCACACAATCCAGGTGGAGGACCTCTCCCTGAGTTCAGTGACATTCAGCTGTCTCAAGCATTTAAATCACTACACTGCCAATAACCAAGTTATGGGGTATAAGCTTCCTGTCAGGTGTTATAACACCTCTGTTCTACTCTGTTCATTGACATTTAGTGGTGAGAAGTTTCTTATCAATGTGAAAAGAGATAAAACTTGTTAGCTGCTTGCTTTATTTGCACCTCACATAATGGATCTCTCCACACACAGTTATTATCCAAGAGGCCTTGCTGAAATAACTCCCAGGTTCTAGCAAAGAAAAGTGAGAGGAGTCTCAGACCTTCATTCGATTCTGTTTGATGCCTTCTACAATCTGCTCCATCTGCCGTAAAAACTGCTCACGAGAACCAGAAGATGCCATTGCTCTGGAAAGAAAAAAATGTAGCAACTGACAGGGATGTGAAACACCGTGTCTCAGCTACAAGCTCAATGTACAAAGTGTCTTGTACATTTAGCCACATCCAAGAATTCTCATTGCTTAGTGTTCTGTGTAAAAATTCATCTTTGCAATCAATGATTTCAGTAACAGTGCAGCTCTTCAGCTGCTATAAGCTACCAAAGGGAGGGGAACAGACACTGTGGAGCTCATCACAAGTGTTCTCCCTCTCCCTTGTTGTCATGTGCTGTACAGAAATAAATTGCAAATAACTAAATAAAAGCATAAATTTTTAAGAAAAAAATCGCTGTTATGAATGTTAAGGAAGTTAGTAGAGGTCTAGGAGGTCAGAAAATATTCACTAAGCAATTTCAGGCCCTAACAGGGAAAGCCTAGAAATCATTTTAGACTTTAACATATCTTAAACAGAGCAAGAAAAAATAAACCAAGGAAAATGCAATCCCCCGTGCACACACCCCCAAAAAGCCCCCAGTCCAAAGCCCAGCTCTCAATTACAATATTGGTTTCTATTGTCTGGACAAAAGAATCTCATCACTGAGCAAAACAGCTCTACAATCCCTGCTTCAAAGGAAAACATCTGAAATAGTAAATTCCTGGGTTTTGTTGTAATTATTGTGTTGGATAACATAATAGGAAAAAAAAATTAAAAATAATTCTGATCAAATACAGAAGGTCACAAGTGTATAGAAGAAAGTAAAGAGATAATTACTCTGAAAAAAAAAGCTTAGAATTTCATAACAGAATTATAAAAAGATATAATAGGAAGAACTGTTTAAAACTACTAAATGGCCATCTCCTCCCCCATGAGTCTCTTGAATTGAACTGCTGTGACAAAAATTCCTAATGGGCTTTTGTTTCTGAAATCAAAAAGATCCAGAGAAAAATAAACATTGGTTGCATCACAGACTGATATTTGACCATGAACTTCCAAAGGAACCATGATTTTACATAAGGACTTCACACTATATCAAAACCTTTAAATACAGAGTTGCTTTAAAATAAACATGTCTGAAACATGTCCCAGTCTGATGTTTTGTACATAATATAATAACCACAACTTCACAAAATGGAGGAAAAGATTTAAATTAATGCCAGGAAAATTATGACAGAATTTCCACATCTAAAGACTCAGATATTAAAAACATATGTTGACTATAAAAGTTTGAGGAATCACAGACTTGGAATTATATAATTGGCTTAATCAGAATTAATAAACTATTTTATAAACCAGTTTATGATTATAAAACTTAAACAAATTTTTAGCCTCTAACTGATGCCCACTCTTCCAACCAATTCTTTGCCACTATAAAGAGATAAAGGACCATTACTTACTGATGGAAGTTGTCATGAATAGAATTTAGTAAGTTAACCTGTGAATTAGAAAATCAAAAAAGAAGAAAATATACATTTGTCTTTTCTGGTATGAGTTCTCACAGACAATAAGATGAAATTTAGTTCAAAAAATTGACTATAGAGATACTGCCCTGAAAAGTAGCCAGCTGTATGAAAATCATCATAAGCTTTCTTTCAGGACAAAACCCACAATTCTTCTGATTAGTAAAATCTATTTCAGTGGTGGAATCACAGAAAGCAGAAGTAGGTCTTGGATCACAACTGAGATTTTTAGTTTCACTGACACTCAATGATATCACTGAGAATTTTCTAGCACGATGACTTCCCAAACTAAAGCCATATGGTAAAATGGCCTGTACACATGTCCAAAATGTGTTGAAACTTGACGTTAAAATACCTTATAGGTACTGGCCTAGTGTTCAACAGTGACTGTGCACAAGCACATCACAAATAAACAGAAAAAAACTCCACTCTGAGACTGGAACTACACACTGTATTGTGATGAAGTATCTCCACACAATCCTGTGAAGACTCACCAAGCAGTGCAGGCACAGCAGGTGAATTCCTGCCCTGCTTTCATCATGCAGATGAGTTTTACAGGTTTCTGAACTGCATCATTACTTACTTTGCTTATATGTACTTTACAGGATGCTAGAAGATGAACTTGCAAAAGGTACAGAATGGCATTTCACTAACATTGCACTGACTCAATACAAAAATAGCAATTTATAACAGCATCACAGGACTATTTTGTTGCTTGGTATAAACTCCCCCAACTAATTAAACTATATTCAATATATCCCATGTAACCACCTTTGATTTTTGTCTTGTTTTTTTATGTATTGCTGAGAATATTAAAATTCAGCAACTAGCAATTAATGTGATCTTTTCTCTTGGCTTTGAATATATCTTGCAAGTCTCCTGTGATTCAGCCTTCCAAGCAGTTTCTCCTTTTGATGAGTGTTTGAAGTGTTCTGCATTAAACAAACCCAAGTGTAGCAAACAGAATCACCTGCCCCACTGCTGTGGAAAGCTGAACTCATCTCTCCCAAATTTAAAACCTTCCACCTGGATGAGACAGCAATAAGCACATGCATGGCAAAATCTGCAGGTGTTCCTGACCTTCCCTTGGAAAATTTAAACAAACAAATTCTGAACAGACTCCAGAGCAGCCAAGATGCTTAAGAATTCCTGTTATTTACAGGACAGAAATTGTTGCATGACTCATCATATCAATGATCAAATCAATATTTGCCAAATCCACATCCCTGCCTCAAGACTCTTCCAATAAGTGTGTGTTTGAGAATGTAATTAGTTTATACCACAAAGTATTCACATCATGAAAAGTAACACTGCACAGCAGTACTGCACAACCACTGCACAGGAAGATGTGATGGGTTGCATTACAGTGAATCAGAGTCTGCACCCCAAGATTGAAAGACATTATGAAAAAAAGTTCAAAAAGCATTTAAAAAATCTTTCACAAAATAGTGATGAAAACATGAACCATGATCACAGAGACCATTCATGTCAGAACTAAAACCTCCATAGCCAAAATTCAACTTCAGAGTAATTCCTGCTATTGCTATTTTAAAGCAATGATGTTCAGTGTGTTTTATGAAAGGGCTGGTTTGGGAAGGAGAAAAGAAAAAAAAAAAAATCAGGAATAAGACAAAGTGTAAGTATATTCCAGAAATCTTTGTGAGGTACAGATGCCAAAGGCATCTTTTGTACATTACTAGACAATATTTAATTGCTGAAACCTCAGTTCTCATATTAAAAGCGACTCAAGGAAATCTCAATGATATTATACATTTAACTAAGTTAAGATGGCATCAGAAGAACAGTCAGAATTCTCCCTGTGAACCCCCAAAAAGGCACTGATTTATTTTGACAAGAGTACTTCCAATCTATATATCAGTGAAATAAATCTTCTCTGTATTCTGTTGCCTGTTGTTTATGTGCCCATTTCAAAAACAATCTTGGCATGCTTTTAAAATTTGCAGGCTTGCCCTCAAAATAAAAAAAACAAATAAATCCGTATTAAACTCTAACCTAGGGGAGAAGTGAAAGTAATATAAATTCTATAGCTGCTACTTAATGTAGTTTTTTAAGTCTGGTATATGACTCTTCTGAACGGAAAAAATGAAAACTACCCAACAAGTAGATTAGAATCAGCTACTTAAGGGAAGGAAATGGTTGCTTATGATCTTTGAAACCAGAGATACAGTGTCTTTACACAGTCAAAAATTTGACCACTGCTTGTCTGTCAAACTAAACAAATATATCTAAGTAATGCAAAACTCACTAATCTGTTCTTATTTCATCAGAATAAACAGAGAAGCCTGAAGTATCAAAACATATTTTAAAAGTAAAGTCATAATTTTTATCAACTCTTGACAACTCCTATTTCTCCATCTTTACTGAAATCAGATGTTTTGTCATTGCCAAAAAAGAAAGCTGAAATCACTCACTTAAGTTATGCCTAACAAAGAGGTGAACCCTGTATAGCTGGGAGAGACAAAACCCAAGTTGCTTCCATGAAAACTACTGTTCTGATACAGTAAAATCACCAGTGGCTTCAGTGCAGACAGGCTCAGACCCTGAGAA
Organism: Lepidothrix coronata; assembly: GCF_001604755.1. Lineage (NCBI taxonomy): Eukaryota > Metazoa > Chordata > Aves > Passeriformes > Pipridae > Lepidothrix > Lepidothrix coronata. Next base: position 2,067,941 of record NW_016690266.1, on the reverse strand, counting down.
CTAACTCTGATGTTGCTGACAGCAGCTGGAATTTGCTCTCCAAAGTTATTTCCCAGAGCATCGGTTCATAATAAAAGATATTGACAAAACTGAGAAAAATAGGGCAATTTGGACCTGTGATAACATGACAGAGATATTTGCTAATCAAATGTTACTCATGTTTTGTGAACACAGCAAGTGGTTTAAACATGGGGTACTAACATCAATTCTCTTACAACACAGACCATTTCCCCTCCAAGATTAGAAATATTCCTATGAATCAGTTGTTCCATTTTTATTGACAAAGACTGGTAACTCTGCTATGACAGGACTGAATATGGCGAAAGTCAAGTAAAAACTTTTTATCTCCTTCTCCACAGATGGAATATTTAGAAAACAGTAATAACAACTTCTTACCTCCTTTTCCAAATATACTTTCTTATCATCCAGTGTATTATAAAGAGTAAAAAACTGCTTCGTTTCTTTGTGAGTTGCTGAGACTGCAAACAAAAAAAAAAGGAGTAGAATAATAAAAGAACATGAGGCAAAATGGAATCTGTAGAAATACTTCATAGGCTTTATATAACATACTTTCCACTATCAATAATGGAACACAGTCTTTAATACACTTTGGAAGGATGTTCCCTCTGAATGTAAATCTCAGTAGGGTTTCCAGCTATCATCTTTTATAAGGACAAACACAGCTCAGTGTCTAAATTAAGCCTCAAATGCTGACAGTCCTTTGTGGCAACATATGTTGGCACCATCAGCCTGTCCATCCTTTCTTCTCCAGCTTTACCCTTACGTCACACAGGTTCCTGTGCTGCTCACAGTGGCCCTGGCACAGCTGTGGTGTTGGAAAGGCACAGGTTGGGCAGGGACAGACAGACAATCTGATAGTACTGTGTGGGAATAAAGTGCATTAGACTATATATTTCCAGCTGCACAGGTGCAAGATGACCAACCAACAAAGCTTTTTCTGTTTCAAAGCCTTTTTTATCTTCTTAGAATCTATTCATGGTGATAGAATTAAATAATACTTTCTAGTTTAGGTGTTTATAGCAGATGTTGGTCAGAGCTCAGTGGGGAAGGTAAGGCTCAGCCATGCCTTCCCTTTGGGCCTACAAGATGATGCCTGATACTCAAATCTGCTGAGTGCTCTTCTTTTCTTCAATGCCTAAGAAAACCCAAGATATTTGTGATTCCCAAGGAAAGAGTTCAATGCAGAAAGACAGTCAGCAGAAATCATTAATATATTAAGTACTGTCTAGAAACCAGAACCTGGAAAAAAATGCATGGGTTAAAAAAAGATAAACCTTGGTGAAATCATGCTCATTACATCACACTCTAAAGGCTAACCAACTGCCATCTTTAAATAATACCTTTATGGAACTAATACATTTGGCTAAGCTTTTCAATAGAACCATTTACAGACAGAATGACCTCCTTCCCACAGCACGACCTCACTGAAACTTCCAAAATTTTTTAAAAAAATTCCAGCTTTTGATTTGTACCATCCTCTTCTCCAGCTGAAGCTCAGGAGCAACCCACAGCCCAAAGTTGTATGCTTTAGTGACAGAAGTTCAGCAGTGGCTACTTCTGCAGTAGGAGATGCTTGGGATCAAAGAGCTTTGTCAGTGTCACAGTACAAATGTGACATGTTCTGCTCATGCCACAGCCTCAAGGAACACACTGAGTACCAGGAGCCTGGAAACACTGAGGAAATCAGAAAAGCCTGGCACAGGTCAACAAATTAGTAAGGGCTGTTCAGTATGTTCCACAAAGATTTTCCAAAAGGTAAAATCATGCTGCAGCATGAAAAACTGCAGAAACACAGGCAACAGGTTTATGTCAAGTGTGGTCTCTTAGTTAGTCTGGGTTTTGCAGAACTGTTGCCAAATGGAACCAAGGCTTTTCCCAAACCACTTCCTTTGTGCAGCTCTTTCTGTTCGTGCAGCAGCTCTGGTAGTCCAGATTTTTTATGGATTCCACGTACCAGCTGAGAAAACCTCTCAAGATTTCCACTGGGCAGAACGTTGTAACAAGTAATGGAGCCTTATGGGCACACACCAGAACCCGTGTAAGGTATGACAGACAAAGAAGAAGAGGAAGAAAGAGCCAATTGGCTCATTGATTCTTTTGAAACCTCAGCTTAATGTTTTCAATGGAAGAGGCTCTGTGAGGTAAAAAATAAAGCACTGAATATTGGAACTGAAAAGCATTCTAGTACAAAAATCACAAAATCACTAAGGTTGGAAGTCATCGCCTGAAGGCTCTTGTCCAACACCCCTTGGATCAAGGTTCAAAAAATCAACTCTGAAGGTTATCTGAATCTGGCTAAATAAAAAGCCTCTACATAACTCTAAAATTACCACAATTCACAGAAAGACTGGCTAGAGATTGTCAGCTCACTTTTCCAGAAGCTTAGCCTTGTGTCAGCTTGGCTGACACAAGTTCCCAGCCACGACTGAGCACTCTGTTATCCTCAGTTACTACACATTGTACTATAGAAAACAAAGTCCCATAAAATTCAAAGCATCTTAAATCTACCCGCAAGCTGCACAAGTCTCTTTGATTCCAATCTTTCTGTACTTCCTATATAAATGAAGCTCAATCATCTGAGCAGGTGGATGCTCTGACTAGAGACTGAATTAATGCAAGACAACAAAGTTCTTTGTAGCTGGACCTGATTAAATGAACTGCATGGCACAGCAAAGAGGGAGGAAGAAGTACTGGATTTTTACTGACATCTCTTCCATGTATTGAGTTAGACAACACACATGGAAGACAGCACACGACTGTGTCACTAGAGATGCCTCACCAGGGCAAAGGATCTGGATCACAGTTAGATAACCAGATTGGAACTGCTCAACCCTCAAGAGCTTGGTTCACACTCATATTTAATAAATGCAGAATATCTTTAAAACATTAGCTAGTTCTTTTTGGTAGACTTAGCTTATGCTAATATACAAGCTCATTAAATATACACCAGTAAGCACAGTGGTCTGTTATCAGTTTAATGAACAATTTTGAAATTTTATTCCATTTGCATGTTCCATACCATCCATGCACAGCAAACACACTCCTATCCAAAAATTCAACTGAGCACATTTCCCAATTTTATAACTTCTGATCATAGAAGCTAAAGACAATTTGTACTCTCTTTCTACCAAGATACTGCAGGATTTTACTAATCAAAAATGAAAGAAAACAGTCCCTTCAAGAGACTGCCTTTTCTTTGTAGTTCTTGACACAGTTTGGTTCAGAATCAGATATTTCACTTCAATGAAAACAACGAATGCAATCTAATGGTAAGGCAAATTAATTAAACACAACTCAAACTTACAGCAATCTCATTTGTCAATGGTAAATTAAGGACTTTCTAAACACATTGGTCATTAACCTAAACGACAGAACCTGTTGCAGACAAAATTTACTCCAGAGATCTTGTGCACTGAGTTTCACCCTCAGGAAAATTCTTAAAGCCCAGCTTATAAAACCTTGAAAATATGGTGTAGAACATGAATACCAAAAGACCCTTAAAATACCACAAAATTAATAGTGTTGTTGTTACATGCCATATGCTCAAAATGCAACTGCCCTCCTTTCAGGGCTTTAGCCTTCAGCAGGATGTTCCTGCTTGATATACATACCCTGACTGTAAAGTTCAATAAATCTCTTCTGATACTGTGTGAGCTCAGCTCGGCTGGGTACTTCATCAATCTTGCGCTGTAAAATGGCTATTTCTCTGTTTCTTCGTGCCTGAATAGAAAGTTAGGAGGGGAGAAAACAAAGCCTCTTCTTGTTCTCTTCTTAAAATGGATGAAGCCCGCCCCCCCAGCAATACTTTGTTACTAAATAATTTATTTTAAAAAAGAAAAGCATTGGCTGAGGATCAATTTTTTTTTGTAATTGATTTGTGGCAGAAGAACTTGTTAAAATTAGAACAACGAAGAGAAGTATTAGAAGTTACAAGAGAAGAAAAATGTCAACAATTTCATACAAGTAAATTCACCAAGAGTTACTCACCAGTAACAGCCGGATCTTTTGAAGTTTCTCTTTCTCAGCTTGGTACTGCTGTTCTATGATCTTATTCGGCTCCTAGAATTTGAGAACCCAAAGCAATTGTGTATTACAGTAGCATATAAGGGCTGTAGTGCAAAAATGGGCAGACTGGGTTTGTTTTCTGTTTTTCTTTATCTTCCATTTAACGGTGCCCATAATGACATCACCATTTTAGTTGTTTTAGTTGTTTTTTTAACAATTAAAACAATTAAAAACCTGACACATCTACTGTAAGCAAGTGCACTTAGCTAGCTTTTAATTTTCGATATTTTAGTTTAAGATTTGTCAATAGTATTTGCACTACTTTCCAAAAGTCGCACTTTAAATATGAATCAGAAGATTGTCCGTACCCTTTGTCTGAGTGTTTATACTTTGATTCAGTGGTGGGTTTAAAAATAAACAAGGCATCAGGAGAGAACATAAATCCTCTGACACATTCAATATTTCCTGGACTGTGGACTTCAAGGTAACTTTTTCTTGTTAAAAAATTTAAGGTTTAGGTTTACTTTCTAATTTTTTCATGCTGCGTTCAGAAGGACAGCAGCATCACAGAACTTCTGATCTACCTCATCTCAGAGGCATGAATGTATCAAATGTTTACCCATGGAAAATACAAGTCATTCAAGCTTTTCCTTTTCTGTTCATTCATTATTCATCGCCATCACTCTGGATGCAGTTGTGTTAAAGTCTAACTTCTGACAGCTGCTCACAGCATGCAATGTACTGAGCCACTGAAAACTCCTGCTTTCATCCTTCAAATAAACCCACTTCTAACGAAAAAACAACCAAGCCAAACATGCTTTCTGAGGAAGAGCTGTTTCTGTCAGAGGTATGCACAGCTCTTAACACCCAGAGATTCTTCTCTGGTACCATAAGAAAGAAGTAATGCACAAAAGAACAAAGATGCACAAAAGCATCACTGAGTAGATCCCCATGGATCCTGCAAGAATAATCAAGAATGCTACAGCTGTTTCCAGAACAGGAATTATTTCTAGGATTATTAGCCTCATCTGTGCCTTTACCAGGGGGATATGGAATTTTTCAGATATTTCAGCAGATACTTTAATGCTTACGAGAATGTCCCAAAAGTCAGAAGGACTTAAACCAACATTTCAAAACAAAAATTGTAAGTAAAAAACGTAGACATTTGCTATTACCTGTTCCTCCCCATCTTCCGCTGCTTCAGCTTTCAAATTCTCAATACTTTGTTGAAGTCTCTCCATTTCTTCCTGTAATACAAACAAAAAATGATGGGGCTTTTAACTGAGTCCTATTCTCTTAGCAGGGGAGAGCAGGGATCTTGACAACCCCCACTAACAAAACTGCAGAGCTGACCACACATAGTTTGAACAGCACTCCCTGCTTAAGGGTAAGGCATCCATTAATACTTATTACATTAAACTGTCTGCTTTTATCAAACACAGAAACACATTTATTTTACTTGCAAATACACTAGATCTAGCTAAGACAGCTAATGAATGACATGGGCAGTGAAGCTGAAGAAGCAAAGCAATATTACAATAGCAGAAGAGTGACATGGGACTGTAACATATGGCACTTGTAGAAATGAATGAACCTAAAGTTACTTGCAAGGAAGTTTCCATTACAATCCTTTAGAGCTTTCCAAAGGAGTACGTATGGAGAACATGAGGTTCTTATGCTCCATGTAGGCCTTAGGGCACTATTTGCTTCTTTTCATTCTATTAAATTACATCCACTATTGTTTGAATAGAAGGAAATGAAAACATTTCTCTCTCTGATCATATTTCTGGGCAGTCCATAAACACAGCAGTAAATAGGAAAGTGAAACAGCAATTAAGCAGTAAAACTGGAACACGTTCTGAAAACCGGAATAGCTCCACCTCAGTCTTGTCTCTTTTGGTGGGTTGCTCCACAGATATAGGCCTTGATGAACACTCCTCTTTGGCACTTTGCCTCTCCTCAGGTCCCTGCTGGCTGCATTATCCAGGAAGAGATGATCCATTTCAGGCTGTGAATAGCACAGGTGGGTGCCTAGTACAGCCCAACCTCAAACTTACATTTTAGTATCCCTGTCAGCCCATCCCAGGTTGCTCTCAGCAGAATGGTGATGAGCAGGAGAAGAGCCAGAAGGGCCACAGCTTTGAGTAGCACAAGGCAGATCTGGAGTCTAGGAACTGCCCTGTATTAAGGTCCGCCACATGAACTCAGCTGCCCTGGCAGCCCTCAGGGCAGGGGCCAGGTTAATCCAGTGCCAGCCCTCTTGGTCACAGCCTTGCTGCAGATACAGGAAACTGCCCATAATTCTGCTGCAAATCAAGCTGGTGGCAATATTCAACATCAGCCTGAACTACCAGAACATGGGGGGTGGGGAGTGCGGGACAGATGACAGACAGCGACACACACAGCACAACAACAAATCAGGAAGAAGTACAATGCTTACTCACCAAGTTTTAAATTAATCCTTACATAAGACACTGGAACTTACCCTACAATGTGCTTTGAACTCTTGCTCCTGGCTTTTCAGGTTTTCATTCATGGCCACCAGCGCTCGCAGACTCTGTAATACGCTAAATTTGAAGATCCAGTAAATCATATTAGATTTTTAGTTTCTAATTTAAACAGATGGATAATTAACATATATTAGAACAAGCTTAGTTCTAAGTAAATTTCTAATAAAATCAAGGTAAATTAAAACCCCAAATACCACCACTGATATACCAAGGTCAAAATAAAGATGCAGTATTACACTGAGTATTTTGATGGCTTTGCTATGTTTTAACCTCATTACTGTGGAAGTTTTGAGAGACTCCTATTTAATTTATTTGAGATGAAGGCTTCAAATATAAACAAAATAATTCAAGAAGGCCTCAGTTACTTGTCAAATATGTCTAGGGTTCTTCTGTTTTAAACACCTACAATTATTTTGAACTACAGACTGACACTTTTCATTCTGACTGAACACTATGGTAATGTTTTCCTGTCTTTGGAAAACAAGCTGGAGAATTATTTAATTTTAAAATTTTAGTTATTTGTGTAGGTTGATAAAGGAAGAAATATTGAATGATTCATTTTAAAGTCATTATTTTTCAGAATTTCAAAGGTCATAAAGGAAGAAACTTACCTAGAATCTGCCTGGGCTTCTATTGTTTCTAAGGCTGCCAATTCCTTGTCCAGTTTTTCACTGTAACTCTTAACCTAAGGGTTGCAATTAATAACAAACTGAAATACACTTCCACACATGAGTCATGCTACTTAGCTTTCCCACGCCATGGGATTAGTGAGTTAAGCTCGCAAACACCTTCACCATTTAATACATTCTTTCACATACAGAACTTCTTAAAAGTATTTCAGCTACAATCAGCACACAGGAAAACAAACAAAGATTACCTCAGCTAATGTCTTTTTTGCTTCGGTACATTTTGCCTGCAGATCAGTACATTTAGCTTGCAACTGTTATGAAAGAGAAAGAAAAGATTTTGATTCTATATTCACACTAATTACACCTGTAATGCAAAACAGCAATATCTGAGCTGTTCATGACTGTCTCTTAAACAACAGGCCAACTATCACAGACAGTCTTTTCTTGTCAGCTATTCCGAGAGCATTTGATTGCAAGAATTCTGATTGAATATTTAATTAATGACAGCAACATTTACCACGTGATCTTCCAGATAAAGTCCCAGAATAAACAACAGATTGTACAAAATATATGGCAACAGAAGGGTAACTTATTGCACAGAACTCTGTGAAATTACTCAGACTTATTTAGCTTGGTTATACCAGCCTAGTTTCACACCAGGCTAAGAAGAAAGTCCCATTTTGTACTTCTCCAAATAAGTCAGGGCATACCACATGTCCATACCAAATAAGCAAGCTGGTTTATGGTTTTCTTTTGTGTAACTATGGAAAGTCTAATAAGAAGGCAGTTAGCAAAATGCCAGCGGATATTTCACTTGTAATAATTTACAGAGGCTAATTTTAGAAGAGCATCCTTCTTTAAAGTCCTTATGATTTAAGATAACATTGCCAATAGTAACAACAAAAACGGGACATGGGTTACAAAAGTGGAGCAGAAGTGAGCAAACAAAAACCACACATGTAGCTCTGTTTCACTTCCCTTCATGCTGGTTTAGTTTGCTGTTCACAACACAGAGCTGTGATTTAATGCTCCACTCATTCCTTTCCAAAGCCTAATTTATATTAAAAAAACCCCTTTTTAATTGTTTTTCATAACTTTTCACCAATAATTCACCAATAGACTGGATTCTAACTAAGTGAAAAAATTTTAAGCCTGCAGTCCACATCTCATGAAAACTGACATAAAGATTAAAGAGCTATCTGTTATGAGAAATCCTGCCAGAACTCACTACACTATTGATGCCGGAACTCCATAAACATTTTTAAAAAGGTGGGGTCTTGACAGTCACTGATTTCAAACACTGCCTTTGGCAAGTAGTAAGAGAAATTCAGCCAGGAAATTTTTACTTTACTAAAGTGATAAAAGGAGTATATTTGGCTAACAGCTGTCAGTACATTTTTTCCCCACGTATAAACAGCACTGAGACTGTTATGTACTGAAAACAAGCCACATAGACTTAAAGGGTCCTCAACTGTTAAAATGGCATGAAAACAGACTTAGGAAACACTTAAGTTTTCCTGTGAATTGTGAAGTTTGTTTGGCAGTTCAAAGCAGATCCATAATGAAGTAAGAACTCTACCAATTTTGTGTGGTTTACAACCAGGGTTCCTCCTCATCCTAAACTGCTTTCTGATTCTCAACAGCACATGGAAAACAAGCAAATACATTCATTCATATACCAGGGAAACTGGCAAAGGAAATTGCGTGCACAAGGCATGAAAACGTAATCCCCACAACACGTATCTAGTTAACAGACATACTCTGTATTACTGATCCAGGAGCCAGACTACGCTCAAATTCTCTGGAATATCAGAATCATCTGCTACAGACAAAATGCTTTTGAACACTTCAGTCATAGAGGCTGCAGACAGACTTTGACAGATCCTTTCTGCTTTCCAGATCATAACTGCACAACACAAGAGAGCTGCAAAAGCCACCCATGACTGCTGGGCTCACTTACCAGCCTCTCTTACTGTTCAGCTAGGCAAGAAAGATCAAGGGAACAGCACGGCTGGAGAGCTGTGCTAGTGCACATCTGCACTTTTTGAAACCTGAGCTAGCTGTTGCAATTTCCTAATGCCACTTCTCCTCCACAACTGTACCCAGGCTGTCCTCCCCAAAATTAAGCCTGAGCTAACTGCCCACAAGGGAATGTAAGGGCAATGCAGTGTTCTAGAAAATACACACCCTCAAACTGAGCATGCCTCCAGTATGACTACAGATGGAGAAAAACTACAGATGGTTGTGAGCTGTTGGACACAACCAAAACCTGTAGATTTGTAATTAGAACTCAATTAAACCCGAGCAAATCTACCCTCTTTTATAACAGGACAGTGCTACATCATTGCCAATCATGACAACAAAGCTTCTCACCTGGAACAGGTTTGCTCAGAGCAGATGCTGCAAGTGCCTGCATCTATCTCCATTCTACAATATACACACACCCTACATCTCTATGTCCCTTCACATGTACATGTCCTACAGCCTTTGTGGTTTAAAAGAAGAGTTAAAGTGTGACACAAATGTACTGCAATGACTTGGGATACACTGAAATTCCCCACTTCTGAAATTCCAAACATCTCATTTTGTAATTTGTGTTTCTACTTCAGAAATTAACTTCAATCAAACACAGGAATCCACCAGGATTTAACTGTCTGTAAATCCATACTATGATTCTGAAAGCCCGACACTTCAGCCTATATTTAAATGCTAGGTAGTGTCAATACTTTTCTTACTGACAGCCATCATCCTGACAGGACACCAAAGTTATGTTTGACATAAACAGACATGGAAAATTCATATTACCAAAATGTTAAAAGAATATAAACTCAAGTAAAAAAAAACCAAAACACAAACAACCTATATTTTATTTCATTATATAAAATAACATCATAATTATATTATATCATAATACTTTCTAATATTTCCCTCTAGAGTGAAGAGGAATTGTGATGGACATAGTTTGCATTCAAGATATAGTGAAAACAATAATTGTAGTGTTATTGACAATTAAAAAAATGCTATTTCTAACAGATAGGCATGCCAGAGGGCAACATGAACAGATATGCATCAGTTTAAGAAGAACAAAACTAGTTTGGCAAATTCCAGAGGAAATGCATTCTAATATTGACCAGTCAAAACACTGTCATACTCTACCCCTCAAAATTCTTCTTTTCTGCAAAATAAATCAAGAACCTGCACCGGTTCTTAATAAAGCTTTTTATTGATTTGGAAAAAAGAAGAGAGAAATAAAGAACAGGATAGGCAATCAATCTTTCAAATGTGTTGTGCACACATTTTATTTCTCCAGTTTTATTTAAACTTAGCATCACTTGAAAGTTAGTCAGAGACTTCAAAAAATGTTTCACAGCATATGCTTTACTTGAAGGAGATTTAAGCCTTCAATGGATAAACAACCTTTAAATAAAAGACACTACTGCACAATATTAAAGACTATTTTATTCTAATTTTATAAATAAATAAATGAGTTAAGTCTGTAAGTGGCTGAGCAGGAAGGTTCAGAATCCAGTGCTTCCTAGCTATCCCATAGAAGGCAAGGCTTTCCAAGCTACCCTTCTTTTACCTCTGTTGTTTGTAGGACAGAACATAACACTGTCTCATACAATCATACAGACACCTATCTATCAGAGCCCCTGTAACCCAACACTGAACAGATAAAACCAGTTAAGATGTAAGGTTAAGGCGTTACTGACAAGAGCAGAGCAAATCAAAACAAAAAGCAGATGAAGGCTGCTGAAGCAGTGCTGTACTTGACAGAGCATCACTCACAGGAATCACCGGCAACTCTTTTTCCTCAAGTACTATTTATTTTTTTGGCAAGCTCTTCCAATTACTGACTCTGATGCAGTATGTTTTCATCAGATTCTGCAAGCTAAAGATGGTGCTGATTACAGCAGTATGCATAATTAAAAGCAGCATTTCAGTAATGGCATAGCTTTTCCACTTACATTTTTCTGTGTTTAAATGGCAATAGCATAAGTAGGTTGAAATAGAGGAATAATGGAATACTTGCCCCTAGTTATAGATATTAAAAAAACATCACTCACAAATTCAAGAGCCTTTCCTTCCTAAAAAAAATGCGAAAATGAAAATTTAGTAGTAACTTGCAAAAACATCCACAAACAAACCAGCAAAAACCCCACCTTGGTGAGACAAGCTGGCTCATACAAAGGACAGGAAGTGCTAAAAGTAATTTATAACATATTTTAGAGTAACTTCCTAAATTGTTTCTTAAAACTGTGAAAACAGCACATTCAACACTGTAGCTAACAAATCAAACAGTGATACTCTCTCTGTTTTTCTCTGAAAGACACGCAAAAAGAGGAAAAGCATGTTTTGATTAGCTAGCCCCCTCCTCACAGACAGGGCTACACAATTTTTTAATATAAAACCAGCCACATTTTCTTTGTAATAAATGTGCAAGCAAGACATTCAGAGACGCTGAAACGAATGTTCAGCATGACAAATTGCTGGTACAGAAGATAGCTTGCAAATCTTTTTTGGATAGCAACAACTTTGTGATCAACCACATTTATCAAAGTTTTCTTCTTTATTACACACACAATACTTACCTCTTCCAGGAGCTTGGTTTTTTGCAAAATCTGCTTGTTCAGAGATGCTACCTTCCTTCTGTGTTGTTGGGCAGCTCCAAGCCTTTCTGGTCGCTCCTCAGCTGAAAGCTCAGATTGCTAAAATAAACCATAACAACAGCCTTTTGGACCTCACAACATTGCTTTCTGCTTCTTCAGAAGCTCATCAAATACCAAAGTGGGACACATCTGTGATTTTTCTTATCTAGAACTGCGCCCCACTATCCAACAGAAAGAATGACTTACCAATTTTTCTCACACCAAGATAAGGAAGTATCTGAACAATTGAATTATATTCCAAAATTTACAGGTAAAGTAAACTAAAAATAAAGTCAAGTGTCCTGGTACAGGTGGAAAATAATACAGTATATTAGAAGACAGACATAATTTTTTAGCATCAACATTACAGTTAAACCTGGTAGAGTCCTTAAACAGAAAAAATATAAACAGGCTAAAAACCACCTTAAGCCATGATATTTACTGAGGTTGTTGACTTGGAGATGCTCTACACCCCAGTAAGCAGATCCAGGACTTTCAAAGGCCTTGAACAATAGTGTATTTAGATTCTGAAATAGAGGCTTGGATGCATCTTGATGCTGAATGACAACAACATACTCAGTGTGGTAGATAAAACCCACTGAGTGGTAAATGTTTTTTGTGTGTGCACATGTACTATTGACACCAGTCTTTGAGAACTACTCAATCCAGCCTGCAATGCCAAGGAAGTGTCTCATAAATACATAATGAAGACAGCAGTCTGGATCCAGTCTCCTATTCTCTCTGAATAGTGAAAGCAAAGCTGACAGAAACATTCTTTACCAGAAATAACATTTATAATAGAAATTGTATATTTGCAGTAGACAAAAGAATGATTAAAAACCTGTGACAGTCTGATGTCTAAGGGATTATTTGCCTAGAAATTATCTGTAACTTTTGAAAGTCCTCTGTTTTGGTAATTTGCTTCATGCACTCATACTTCTCTTTTTTCAATTAATCCATTTTCCAATATTTCATTAGAAAACCAGTTAATTTTTAAGTACTTCAGGTGCTAATTTACGGTCTGCCAAAGACTTCAATACTAAGTGCTTTTTGAATAATCACCAAATATTGACAATCACTACAATGTATAATCACCCAAAATGCTGCAAGAAGCATGACATACTCTTCACTCATATTTGGTCCTGTTTCCACTTTAGGCATACAGGTAAACAGCTTAATTTTAAATGAAAATAAGAGGCAAAATCTGTCTTCCTCTTCACCATTTTCTATATTATTCAATTTGAAGAGCAGCTTAATGATTTGTTGTACTTTTACATCCACAACACAAAAAGACCAATTCTGACTTCTTAACCCAACAATTCACATACTTTCTCTCCCTTTGTTAGGAAAGGAAAAAATGCCTATAAGCAACACCTGTAACACTGAACTATTCAACAAATACACACTCAGACTCATTTATTTTTCTCATTCTTTAGTCAAATCACATTCCCTCATCATGTCATGCATTCCAAGATCCCATCCTTCTCACCATACATTCAGCATATCTTATATGCATAACATGCCAATTGAGAAAACTGGAAGTGCAAGAGAAAAAAACATGAGCTAAACCAGTCCAAGCCTGATGTTTGCAAAAACAGTGAAACCCCATACAGTACAGCTTTGGTACAAAAAAAAGGTCATGTCTTAAGAAGTGAACTGTTGAAAATGGGAAATAACCATCACTATAATGCAGAGGTTTCTGCAGAGAAATCCTTCTGGTCTCCAAATGAAAAAGCCACGGATAAGCCTCATGCAGTCACAGTGGGCTAAGGATCCACTCTGCAGCAACACTATAAAGTTATTGAGGAACCAGGTTCAAGTTGTGGAGAAAAATCCATCTTTCAGCACAGAAGGAAGAAAGCACAAATTATAGAAGCTACTTTGCTTTTGACTTTGTTGTTGCCTGGTCTCTCACTACAGAGAGCAGCAGCTGCCTTCTGAACACAGTTTAAAAAGGCTGTATCTGAGCACTAATGTTTCTGACTGTTTAAGATTATCAATTTGCTACTCTATCTCGATATATGAACTTCAGTTACACGTGAAAAAAAGGGATACGTGGATACATCCTTCAACTTTTCTGTGAACACACATTATCCCCACCACTAACAGGTATAGATTCACTTCTGTATTCTTCCCTGTTTCCTGCAACTGCTCAATTGCCCTAAAAAGATTTAGCCAATTCAAATTAGTTAAACATGAAGTGTTATTAGCCTCATTTTGTAAAAATTTGATAAATTAAACCACATTATTAGTTATGCATGAGGATCACTAACCCATGGCAGCTCAAAAACTGGTAGCCAAAATACATGGCTAATTCTAGACTTTCAGAGTCTGTCTCCCACAGTTTATATGTAAAGCTTCTGCAATTAATGTTGTTCTTTATGATGAGATTCTCTCACACATATATGCTATAAACTAATAATTAAAGAATTCAAACATTATTCTATAGAACTTTACAAGGGTTTTAGAGTGTTTTCTCAAACCAAAAAAATATAAAAATATCCAATTCATTATCTTCTTTGAACAACAAACCCTAACCAAACTAAAAGGTTAAAAATTTTATTGTATAATACTTCTACTGACTGTATAGGGAGCATAAAAGTTTTTGATATAGGATTCTAGAAATCCTAAAATATGTTGAGTCAACTTAAGATATAAGTAACTTGCAAACAGCACCTAAAACTCTTGAAGAGTATTCTCCTTCAGGCATTTTTGAAGGAGGTAGTTTTGACACAGCACTACTCTACTTTTAGTCATTCTCTCACTTTACCAGGGAAGAAGGTTTTGCTCCTATTCTACTCCTAGCAAAATCATTTGTTATTGATCACTGTAGTTGTAAATTCTCAGTAAAATCAAAATAATTGAATAATAATTGAATAATTGGCCTTAGAAAGCTGGTGATGAATAGACAGATAAAAGCCACGTTAACGATTTTCTGTCAGTATTTTTAGAAAGTGAGGAATGACACCAAAATCCTCCCTCCAGTTTACTCAGTAAGTTAACACAGCAGCAGAATGGAGGGGCAAATGCAGAAAACTGTATGCATTGATCTTCTGAAAAATGCCTCTTGTAAGAAAGTTCCTGGCACATGGCAACATCAGATCTAGAATTTTGTTTGTCAGCTATCTTCACTGGGCCTGTGGATTCTATTAAGACTCTGGTAGACAAATAAGCACTGCTGCATTCCTCAGACTGTGTTTAGTTACAAGGGGTTAAAACTATTAACGTTATATCCAAACATTGCTGAAGCTTCAATAAACTGTTTGATAACATCCTTAATTCTTTTTCTGATGCATGAATATGTGCACAGAAATTTATTTTATCACATCCAATAGTTTTGAAAAGTGATCTATTTTTGGTTTGACTCGAATCAGTTCTTACTTTCCAGAGTATTAATCATTGTTCTACTATAATAGTCAAGGTTCTGCTGCCTTCTCTCAGAACAGAAGAAATGTAACATTGAAATATGACCCTTGGGCTTCTGTTCTTCCAATTCTTTATAATAAAGAAAGGCCAGGAATTTGCTATAGACTCTGTTGAGCTATAGGGTTTATCTCCCCAATGGGAAAGGTCCATACCTCATATGTGTCAACAAAAAGGAAGAAATATGAGAAAACTATTGGACAAATAAGAGCGACCTATAACTCATATCTGGCAGTGATGTATTGTATGGATTAATTGCTTGAAGAGCCAGATTTTCTTTTCACATTACAGTAAAAACAATCACAGTTGAACACAATAAATGGGGCGAATGTGCACATTTAATTGCCTTGACTCCTTAAAGCAACAAAGGCTTGGGTTTGATGAGACAAGATTCAAAACTAGAGATCCATGACAGAATTGGAGCCCAGTGCAAGCAAGATCCCAGTATATGAAAATCTGAGTGGAAGAGGACTAGATTTTTTTCTGAGCAGGCCCTCAGAACTGTATTTCTGTGCTAAACACTGAGCATTTTAAAATGTATTTAGAGTTTAGACCTGTAATTTGCATAGGTACCAACTCGGGCCCTTCTTCCTTCACAAAAACATTTAAGCAGCTGCTTAAACTCAAATTACTCACACATCTCTTTAAAATACTTCCCTGAATTCTGGCTTTGGTGCTATCCACGGCATAAATGAAGCAGCATGTTTCAAGAGAATTATGGCAATTAAACTGGAAGCTAAAGGCCTAAATTAACAAGCTATTGAACACAATGTGGTAAAACAAAATCAGGTGACACTTACCTTTTCAGCATATTCAGACACTATTTGCTTGATCTCATCTGACTGGAGTCCAACAATCTGGCCAACTGTGCTTGCTGTCAGTTTTCCCTGCAATTATGTCAAGAATATGGTTGGAGTTTTGGAGCTGCCTGTACTTTTTACATGACAATTTCCACAAGCTCTAATTTTAACAGAAATTTATTAAATTTTTACACTGGGTAAAAGTCTCTAATCAGAAGAAAAGTCAAGGAAACATTCCACCCCTCAAAGTCAACTCTGATGATGGAAATTTCTCATTTAAAACCTTTTAGCAAATTTGAATTCAGATTTCAGAAACTTAATTTTGATTCTAATCTCTATATTGAATTCTACATTTGCAGTAATAAAACTCTAAGAATGCAGGCACGTGCAAGAATGCACCTTTCAAACTGCATGCTTGTATAAAAACAGTTTTCAAACAGAGCTGAATTCTACAATGGATTTCAGTAGAAAGCATGTCAATCAACTTGGAGAGCAGACTAATTACTGCCTTTGCTTTTGTGACTTCAGCATAAACAGAAACAACTTTTAACAACTGAATTTCTTCCTATTCCTCTCACCCAGAAATCAAAATATAAGGATTGACTACAAGTTCCATTATATCATTAAACACAACCAATTAAGAAAACAAGATACATACCCAGTATTACATATCCAGTATTTTCAGTATCTTAGACCAACATTGTTGTTTCTAACTATTTATCGGTACATTGAAAAGCACCTTGAAAGGCACAGAATTTTCCTCCACTCTCCCCAGCAAAACAATTCCTCCTCTGGATAACGTCACAAGATGAATAAAGTAAGATCATACTGCCTCTTGGGCAGCTGCACAGTGATGTCTTTCCTCTGAAATTCTCCTTATAGAAACCATTTGGAAGAGGCACTAATTTATATTGTTGTTACCATTTCGAGGCAACTGATGAACGCATCAGCCTCCTAAAAATTACTGTCTTTCTAATTCAACCATCTTTTATTGCACTCTCCCTATGAAAGTTCAAATGCAGTCATTCCAAGACTTCATACCTGAATCAGTAATCTGATTTTAGGAATAACTGCCACAATCAACCATAATTTAAACAAAGCTGTATCAGTTTTAAATGGTACTCACCTCTTCTGTTGCCATTGCAGCCATTCCAGTCATCAGAGTTTTAATGCGAAGCTAGAGCAAAATAGGAAGATTTATACATAACAATTTAACTTCTATTATTTAGCTTTTTTCTGCCAGGGACACATCTATACAATTAGTATCATACAACGTGTATTTTAATGCATGTAATGGGGCACTAAATCTATGAAAGTTAAAGAAGAGCTGGCTAAAGTTACCAAATTTAAGAAAATTCCTTATAGCAGTACACATTCCCTCAGATTATTCAGCTCCACTGTCAACCAAAACCCAAGCTTTTAAAAATGCTCCAATTCCAAAACAAAAATTGAGTTTTGGAGTATTAAACACCTACAAACACTGCTGTGCATCAGGTTTCATATTCTCCTCTGGGAAGCAAATGCCACTTCAACTAACCATGGAAATTTTCCTTCTTCCAGAGAACAACTGGGCAGTGATAACTGCTGCCCTCCCCCCAAGTTAGTAACAGCCATGCCTACTATGTCTGTGGCACACCTCTTCAGCTGCCTGAAGGTCATCTTCATCACAAGGCTCAGCTTTTCCTGCTGCTGCAAGCCCTGCAGGCAGCACCGCTTTTTTATCTTCAGCCTTTTAAAGAAAAAAATAAGACACTATTATATCTAGTTCCTGTTTTCTAAAGTGTTAAATAAGACGTCAAGGAGAAAACTGGAATGTAGCTGTTCTGTTTTCATGAATACATTTCAGCTACACTCCAAATCACGTCAGCTGAAACGTAAGGCTCCCTGATTTCTCACAAGTATTCCAGCTGTGTTTCTGGCTTCCTAGGGACACATTTGGTGCAAAGATTCCTTATCCCACAGCCTTCTGAGAGCTACCAACCTCAGAAGAAAACCAGCTATCCCAAAACATGATGTCTGCTACATAGCAGAAGGCTGAATTTTTTTTTTTACATAAATAATTTTTATAACTTAATACTGGTATAATAAACACACGGCATAAGAAGTGTAAAACCGCCTAGTTTAGTTAGAAGAACTCGTACCACAAAATTAGTGACAGCTGGTGACAGATAGACTTGATATCTAGGTCACTATTGCACCACTAACACGACTATTTCATTGTCCACTTCTGCCTTACTGGAGACTCCCACAACAATCATGATGACCACCTAATATACACTATCCCAAAGTCAACAATATTTTTGAAGAAAGAAAATTAACTCAATAAACATGACTGCAGCCTGGCAGCTACTCCAAGGGGAAAACAGCCATGCCTAGATTGGGAAACAGTTCTATTTATAAAATTTAAATGTGAAATTTGTATGTGGAATACTGAGATGATGAAGGGCAATCTTAATATAGTCAATGTATTGCTGAGTCCATGACATGCTTAATGCATTATTTTCATTATTTCTGTCTCTGATAAAAGCTTGTAGTCAAATTAATAGTAAATAGTAACACTGCACATACTCTGACAAGGACATTTTAAGATTTCATAATCATCAAAAGCAAGGATGCTACTTTTCAAGAAGCCCAATGATTTATTTATGACATGGTATCATGTTTCTCTACCACATTTGATAACCTGTTTTGTAATAAATGTCTACAATATTTCTTACCAAGCTGAATGAGTCTTTAAAAAGAAAAAGAAAAAGCCATTATGGAACACTCAGTCAAAAGATGCTTACTAAGCAGATAGGATATGTCATTACCTCACAGTAAGAACAGAACTAAAACAAACACAACACCCAACCCCTCTTTCTTTAAACATGTAATACAGATTTTAAGTTCCAGTTAGCAGTTTTTTTAGCGAGGGTAATAATGGAAGTTACAGCTGTTTATGCTACTGTTTTCTTCTAAGATCTAAGAGTTACCAACACTCCAACAATGCAATTCTTGCCACTATTTGAGTATTTTAAATTAGTATTTTTTTTACCTGTTCTGTTTTTCCTGCTTGTCTGCTAAATCCATATCTCCTAAAAGAACAATAGGAAACATGAAGGAAATAGATTGTTGTTTACAACTTTCACAAATACATTTCTATCAGTTTTCAACATAAGATATGCACCAACAGCCAGATTCAGGTTAGTTTTAGGAATGTTTCAAGGTAACTAAATAAGCAAGTACTGGAGCATATTTACAGAATGATTTCAACTCCATCTACTCTTTCCATCACGATTTGCAAATCTTGACTATTCATAAAATGCTGTCATGTAAAGCTCATGAAAGGAGAAAGCAATGCCCTCTTTCCATTTGGAAGTTAATCCTGAGCTATTACACTATAGTCCATGTTACTGTTAAAAGGAAGGCACTCAAAATAGTGAGAACAAAAAATACAAACATCTATGGCTTTGGGGGGAGAAGAAGCCACAGAAGATACAAAATGTAATTCAAATGTCATTTGCACTCGTTAAGTATGAAGAGCTCAGACAGCAGACAAGCTGTTCTTATCACTAAACTGTGAAAAGAAAAACTGGAAATAGAAACCTCAAATAGAAGCTCTGTAACTTCATTTTTATGTGTTTGGAGAGCTCTCAGTAAACCAGAGGGGCTTTCAAAGATAATGGAAAAGTGAAAACCTTGGTAACTTGGACTTTATATGGGAGTTTGCAGAAAGTAAAAAGACCAAACAATGACTCAGCCTCTTGATGTAACAGCCATATTAGAACTACAAAAAGAGGCAACAGCAACTTCAGCTCCTTTTCCCCTCACTTTCTGAGGATTGCTTGCAAAAAGACAATATTGATTGACAGTACCTAGAAGGATCATGAATTTAAGCCACTTCTATAACACAAAGAACAACCATGTTAAAAAAACACACCCTACTAAAAGCATAAAGTCTGAACTTGGGCTCCCATTGTACAAAAATAGGTTCACACGTGTAAGGACTGTCCAGTCCCCAGAGAACTTACAGGATAAGTAAACAAAATATGAAACCAAACAGGAGTACATTTCACATAGTTCATTTCTGAAGTAGTATGAAAAAACCCATCACAATCTGAATTTTATATGTAATGCTTATAATACACACAACACAAACCCCAAGGAGAATTAAATGAAGCCTTTCACCTGCCGTATTCCAGAAGTGTAGCATGAACCTTCGATTCCTCATCCAGCAGCTCCTCAGCTCCCTTCTGACGTTTGTATTTTCTCTGAGGTTTGTAAACCTCCTGTAAGACAGTGAATGGATTCAGAGCTCGTAAAAGGCTTTTCTAAAATAAATGATGAATTGTTATCTCAAGTGATACACACATTGTTTACTTTCCAACTCAATATACTTACCCAAATAAACATCCCTCACTTTGTCTTTTTGGAATTACATTATAAAATCTTACTGAATTCATTTCTAAACAAATTGCTATACGAATAAAACCTTTCCAGGTTAAAAACAAAAAAATAAGTGGATATTTAACAAGAACACAATTTCTCAACCATCTCTTCTGTCATGTTTGAAAGAAGAGTCAAAAATAATACACTCAACATCTATTATTTGGCTAATGTCAGTGTCTAGTAATGTTACCTCCTTTGTGAGTTAATTCTATTTGCAAACTCTGATTAGATAAATAAATGAAATTATTTTTTACTCAATAATCACAGGTTACAACAGAATTAAAGCAGATTTTATTGGAACAAAAATACCTGAAGGAGTTTGTTAGCAAAATGATTCAATCTAATGCTATCCCAATGTGATCCAATAGCTGGACAACAGCCCATCAAATAAAACAAGGATTCACAAGTATTATTTTGTTCTCATAGAGTTGCTTTCAATTTAAAAACGAAAGGAAGAACATTTTTTGTTTGTTCTGACTTTCTATACAAGACAAACTATTATTTTCAACAAGCAGTTGCTGCACTATAACATTGAAACAGATTGAAAGCTATTTCAGCAAAGACAGGTAATCCCAAAGTGGAGATTTCAAACAAGTGAAAATTGACACTATTCCTTGGCAAGTTTCTACTGAATTTGTCTGTTACCCTTTGCAATTTTTACTTCATTTCTAATCTTAATTTCTGTCATCTTTGCTTCCAGCTATTCAATCTTGCTAAATTTTTGACTGTCACATGAAAAAGCTTTTTAGGACCAAGGATCTCCTGCAAAATGTACTTTCATACCTACAGAGAGGCAATGTAAGAAAAATAATTATAGCTTTCATGATGGCACTGTATTTTATACCTTTGCTATATAAAGTGTAGGCATCATATCATAAACATTAGTCTTGGCATCAGGTAATTGAGTAGTTGAATAAAACCACTGCAAGATAACCTCAATTGACTAGACAGTCACCTTTCAGCAGCAGCAGTTACTATTCCAATAACCATTACTGATATTTAATATTCCCTTTTCCAACCTTTAGGCCTGATCATGACCATAAATCTCGGCGTACTGACCCCTTGAGAAAAGAAGGGTAGGTCCTCAGACCAGAGTTGTAGTAATGAATTCAGACAACAAACTATTCTTTCACACTTGCTGATCCTCTTTTAGGAGAGTGAATTTCTCTTCCAGTTCCAATGCATAATGATTTAAAGGTGACCTACAAAAGTACCTTCATCTAACAGCCACCTTCTCCTTCCAGTTCCTATGGATAGATAGAAAAGCTTCTGCACATTCTCCCTTGCAGATTCATTCTGTGTTCTTCTGGGCTGTACTTATGCTTTGATGCCTTAAGAGATCTCACAAACTAATCTTTTAAGAAGATCAGGTGCCAGCTGAAGAAGACATGATCCTGACAGAGCTCATATACTTAAGGAAGAGGTGTTTGTCTAATGATACCCTGAACAAATGGCAAAAACTTTATGTACCATGAAGGTGCACCTAAAAACAAGATAACTGAGCCAGAGGAGAAGATAGAATACAAATAATGGAACATAGAAATTAAGCCTTGAAACCACTTCTGTTTCTCAGCAACCACAGGGAACCCTTCATCACTGTTAATCAAATACCTTCTGTATATTTTTGAATGACACTGAAAATTCTAGGTACTGCTGTTCCATAAGAGCATTGTGATTACTTTGTTTCTGTCTCTTCTGTGACAAGGTCGATATCAGCCACTTGGATACAGACTCTTTAGTGCTATATAAAGACAGTGCAGGTAAAAAATGGACACACTTGAAAAACTAGGACAATTATTCTGAAAATTGAAAATAAACAGAAGCCAAATGAATTTCAAGTGCTACTTGATAGAACTCACATTTGAAATTTGCTTTATCCCACAGGTTTGCATTCCTTCTCAATTTAAAAGGTTATACAGGTGCATAAACAATGCAATGATACCTATGTACAAGGGGAGCTAACTTGTAAAACAGAAAACATCTTAGTGGAAAGACAAAGTGGAGTAAAAGACTCATTGTAAGTCTGATAATTACTAAAAAAAATACAATCAAACCATGGGGAATAATACTTAAGAGACTGTAACTGAAGTTTTCAAAGCAAGGGCAATTATTCAAACAGATTGACAAGGGATTTGCACGGGTCATCACCCAGAGACTTTCACAGCAACCTTATTCTACAAACACAGACTGTAACTCAACCACATCCATGAGGCTCAGCAGCACTCAGGTCACTAGTATAGGAAAACAACTATCTCCAAAATGTGACAAAAAAGTCAGATGACTTGTTTGGTCCATCACACAACCTCTCACACAGCTCATTACGCCGGCAGTGGACACCTCCACCTGTGCATGAAGAGTTCAGATGCCTGGTAGAGCTACCTGAAATATCACTGGTTTTCTCTGCAGAGTAGGGTTTCACCATCTATTGAAGATCCCTGGAAATGTCCTAATCAAATCAAACCCAGATTTTTCATCCTTTCTCAAATGCTGGACTGGAATTTATCAAGATGGTCCAAATCAAACAGTAGCAAACTGTGGGGAGTCAGGAACGGTGAACTGATGGTCCCAAGCAAACAGGGAAACTGGACAAGGACAGAAACTCCAGGGGTAGAAACTTCAGTTGCTAGCTAAGCAGCTGAATTTAGGTATGAGAGTGAGAGCGCCTAGATATGTTACATGTCATTGTAGTATTCATGAACAAGCTTTCAAAAAACATAAACAAGCGGTGATACCACTTTTCCCAACCAACATCTGCCACTTGAAGAAAACATTTCTGAAGTAGAATGTGTACTTCTATGGCTAATTACAAGTAAAAAAGACAAGCATTGAAATGCAGACATTTAAATTGAAGAGGTCATCACTATATTAATTAATTTCAAGATAAATAGTCCAACTGCTGATAGCTTCAAACAAACAGTCTACTGAGAGTTTAATAGCCTGTAAGCTACTTGGTGAGTTTAGTTTGATAGTGAGGAATTCCACACTCTCTGTGCAGGCAGTTGATATGATTTCTCTACTCATATAGTGCACACCTAAAAGGTTTTCAATCTGATATACTGGCATTTGAGACCTGTTCTAAGAATGAACCTCAACATGTAACTTAATTGGTATCTTCTCGTGAGAAAAGCCAGGACTGGCTGCATTAAACAGAATTAACTACCACCATTTCATTACTAAAGCCACTTGTTTCTTGATCATGAAAAAGGAAAAATCTAACATACTTACAAAGATATCAGTAACCGTTTTGATCGCTTTCTCTTTCCTTTGCATAAATTCATCGTCCTGAAAGACATTAATGGAGGTAATGAAAAAGACCAGGAATGGAGATTAAATCTCAACCATTCTAATGATTCTGTGAAACCAAGTTGTCAAATAGTTTCTGAGTTGTCCAGTTATTTGGTGAAACATTAGTGATTTCTTGTAACACAGAAATGTAGTTGCTTCTGTCATCAGATGCTGGGTAGGTCTTTAAAACTGTACCCAGATTGGCAGTCCTGCTCTCTGCTTATACAGGACCTGACACAAATGCAATTCCAGCACACTACTGGGATCTTCAATCTTTACTACACTATAAAAAATGAAGCAGTGATAGGCTTTATGTGGAAAAAAGTATTCTCTACTGTTATTTTAGTTTCTAAGCATTAAAAATAATTAAAAAAACAACCGAAAAGCTAACCAAAAAAGAAAAGCACAAACCCCAAAACAAAATCCAAACCATTCTAAGTTAATAAAATCTGTCTATCCCAATAGCAGGGCCATCTACCTTTAATACTGTTACTAAGTTACAAGACAAACTTGGGTTCTAGGTGTTAAATTTGGAATTAATAGAACTGAGTTCTGCACTACAGGCAAATATCCAAGCTCATTCCACCCCTCCTCCTATACAAAGGAAACAAAACAAAATGATAGCAAAAGCAACTCTGGTGTATTGTGCTGATTTCAGAGCTGTGAAGCTGGTACTGCACCTGAGCATTTGACACATCATAACAGAAACAGGAACTGGCTTCATCGTACCTCTGGCAGTCTGTGAGTTTTTTGAAACTGTGATATAGAGTAAGAACGGACATAGTCTCCCATTTCTTCCCTTGTTTCTATTGCACGTTTCACCAGCCACTGAAAAAAAAAATAAATTATCAGTTGAAAGAAGAGTAACAGCAGCAAACAACAAACTGCTGCATAATTATTTTTAATACATGATAAAAGCTAAAAGCACATTTTAAGCCCAGAAACAAGAACATTTATTATTTATTTGTAAACATGGTAACCCAGGGACCTAATCCTAACAAAGTGATTCAGCATAAACTATTTCATAAACTTCAAATTTCTTCTTCTTCTGTGCATATGATTCTTTTATGAAATTTTCCTACTATAGATCTCTGTTATAAAAAACTACAGCTCCACTGTGAAAAGATGTATCTTCAAGCCTATGAAGTGCTCATGAAAAACCACATGCCTGTGTAAGAAAAAAAGACTTCTGACATTTATAAGACCACACAAAAAGCCACAAAATATTGAAGTACATTTTAAACAATGTCAGAGAAGATAAATCCTGCTGGCTGTTGACAGCCCGTGCAGGAGGTCACATAAGAGATGAGATCAATCTTGGGATCTAAGTTTGAACCAGCAACTGTTTCCTGTGCTATAACCATGAACCCCTGGAAAGCAAGGGGAAGATGATGACAACGAGAGATGAAAATGCAATCTATTAATTACAAAGTACATCTCAACACAAGTTTGTGTACATACTTTTGTCTGTGAACATAAGCACAATTTACTAGGAAGAACAGCGACATTTCTGCCCACTGGAATATTTGTGATGGGAATTCTTTTAAATTATTTTTTTAAAGTTCTGCTACAGTCTGTGGCAGTGAGCCAACCCAACCTAATTTCTTCCTGTTGGGAAGGATTCATCTAAATTTTTCCTGTCAAGACCACCGGACTAGTTTACATGGTGCAAGAGGTATTGGGACACAATGCCAGGCACTGAGATTAGTTGGGCACTGAGATTTACAGATAGCAAGTGGAATCCTGAATTTAACAGGGCACTGAATAAAGTGTCATTATCAAATACATAATTCCTACATGGTGTAGTCAGCATTTTATAGCTCTTGCATGGTCTTTTTCAGAACAGAGTATGCTGGTGGCATCAGCAAGTTTTCTAGAAAGCCTGTCTTGGCTGGGATGAAATGAGGAACCCACAGTGTGTGGAGCAGGCAGAGTTTCACAGGAACCTGACAGAAAGCCACAATTTCTAAAAAAAGATCCTCTACAGACAAAAAACTAAGTCAATCAAGAAAGACTTCTTCAAGTATGGGTCAGCTATACCACCTACTGGTCAGCTACTGAGAACCACTGCTCTCAGAGAAACCCAGAAGGAGATTTCCTCCCTGCTCAGAATTAATGTTTCTCCTTTCCTGAGGTAATATCTCAAACCAGGATTTTGGATAAAGCAAGTCAGAGAAAAGAATACCTTGTGCTATAGTTCTTACAGCAGGAGTAATATTTTTCCTGTGAAAGAAGCCTAGTATTTAATAAACATAACCATTCCTTGTGATCAAGCGACCAGGGAAAGAAATTCACCTGGATTGGATTTATTTTTTTTTTTTTGTGTCGGAAACAAGAATTCAGAAGTAAAAAGTCTTATTAACAAAATACAAACTTTCCACCTTAGGCAGCACCAGAACAGCTTGAAAGCTGTGTAACAGTAGCACACACCATGGAATGTTTTGTGGGGAGTGCAGTTAAGTGTGGTTTCGCTCAGGAGACTCCTACTAGAAGATAAGACAAAGCATCACTTCTTACAAACTGGAACTTAGATTCCATTCTTGCTAAATTCCTTCACAGGCAGGAGGTAGTGAGATATTTAATGAAAAAAAGCTTGCTTAACAGTCTTCGTTTTCCCTACGTATCAAAGATATGTTCCTGTGTGCACATGAAAGGAAAATCAAAAACTGATAACAACATGCCAAGGATTCTCAAAATACCACAGGTAGCTGTGTAACACTAACATCAAGTGTTAGCTTAAACCTTAATAAACTTGAGAACTATGCATATGCACAAGCTTAGCTAGTGGTGCTTGTCAGAGCAATGTATTTTTCCACCTATACAGTTTTTAAGTGATAAGAATTAAGGATGTATTATGCTTAAAGAAACAATCCCAACTGCCTTTAACCTTATTCACATTTGATTCAGTGACTATCTTCGTAACTTACAGTCTGTGCTTAAGCTTATGGAATAAGCAGCTATTCCACAAAAGGCAGAATCTGACTCCATTTCAAAGGATTTAGAGAATTTGATTTGCCGCCTTCTTAAATATGGAGCAAATGATACTTAAGGATTCTATCATCCATAATGTCACTCCATTCTTTAAAAACATTAAATTACTTCTCTGTGACTATTCATTTCAAAGTTAAATAAAGAGCCAAACAATAATACAAAGCTTTGTTGAATTTTTTATGCAAGTTTTATGGCCTTTTTCAGCAAACTATCAATACACCATAAAATTATTATTACCTGTATAACAGGAAATATATGAATGAAATCCAGTCCCTGGATCTGATGTGGCTCCAAACGATGAGGACACTTCATTTTTGGTAATACTGACACAATTTTTTCAGTTAAGGCACTATTATAAAACAACAAAAACACAGATGTCTTTTTCTTTTGTAAATTACAAATTATTTTTGCAAACACAGTTAAGTCCCCTCTAGTTGCTTCCACTGTACGCAGTTTTTCTATTTATAGTATTACACACAAACCTTCTAAATCTGCATGTCTGGTCAGATGAAATACCCAGGTAAGATACATCTACAAACACCTTTGCATATTCTAGTATATGCCCACACTAGCTTTAAGAACAGTTATAATAAGAGATATGCACTTAAAAAGTACAGAATCAAATGTAAGGACTTAAAATTTGTTTGGCAGAACTCCCAAAACATACCTTGATGCTAGTCCTGAAACTTGATGGTTTTAAATATATATTGCACTTAAAAGCTAAGTACACAGTATACTTCACATAGTTTTCAAGTGAGTAAAACTGAATTTGCTGGCAACTGTCTCATTCTAGAGCTCAGGCAGGATCTGGTAAAGTGAAAGGATTACCCTACCACAAGGGATTCATCTACAGAAACTTCATCCTGTTTCCACTAAATTCCTTATTTTAGGGCAAGGAATTTTTTTGCTGTAAGTGATGCCAAGTACATTTTTAAAGTAGGTGTCAGCACCGAGGATGAAAAATTTACTAGGAAAACCAAAGCTATTTCTCCATGAAGGAGAAAAAGTAACTGGTCCAGTACTGACCTCAGTGGTATTTAGTACTGCCCAAATGGACAACTGATATTGTTGGACAACTCATAGCAAGAGCTATGAGACCAAAGCCTGGGAAAAGAGCCTGAAATGTTATACCTATTAAAGGGAAGTGGAGCACAATCAAAGCAAATGCAATTAAAACAAAAGTTTTATCCAACAGATGCAAGATCCTCTCCTAATGTATGCCCATGTTTATTTCAACCCAGCAATTAAATAACAGGACACCATCACAATGTCTTTGGAATAATACTGAGAAAACACAATTAATTTTTCGTTATCTTGAGAACACCACAGAAGCCCTGAGCCACCACCAATGTAAACATTACATGGACATCAAAACAGCCAATGCTTGTGTGATTCTGAACACTTCAGATTTACAAATAAATCATTGTTGCTGTTTTGGGAAAGGAGCCTGGTTTTTGTTTTGCCAGTTTTGCATCCAGTCAGCTGGAAAAATAACAGAACATTTTCAGGACACCTTAACTATTTCCTATCCTGCTGTTCTTAAGGATAACAACGATGGCAATTATAAAAACCTGGCGATTATAAAAATTATCACCACCATCTTCATTCCTAGCTTCTACTAAATTCCTTGCACTTGGCAATGCTTTATGTAGTTAGTAATCTATGAAAATTTGAATGTCCCCAAGGGCAATGGCAATACCCACAAATCTTTACTTTTAAAAGTGTTACAGCCTTGCCAATGCTCAACGACTTTCAAGAAAACAGCACAGAGAGATGTTCTGTTCAACTACATTGAGCAAACAAGACTCTTCATGTCACTGTAACTTGTCAGGCTATTCTTATTTTCTGCAAATTTTAATTATTGCTCTTTTATCACAGATATGCATGTGTTTGGAATGTGTTCCCTTTCTCAGCATAAAAAAAGTTTATAACCTCCCTAATACAGGAATTAGCTGGCTTATGAGCAAATTCCATGCATAAGAAATTAATCAAAACAGAGTTGTTTCATTGGGTCAGTCTGAGAAAGGAAATCTCCCACCCAGCATGGGGCAGGTAACTATTTTGGCAACAATGACATGCTTTAAATTCTGTTTGCTGATGCCTACAATTCCAACCCAGAACCATAAAGGAGAGTCAGAGGTTATTTACACAGCAGAATTGCAGACAGAGGGTACTCAGGAAAGGTCTTCTAATGTTGCACTCCAGTTTCCAGCAGCGTGGTCTCCCTCTGCCCTTTGTTTTGGCCTCTGCATCATCCCCTTGTGCCAGCACAAGCATCTGTGCAGCTGTGCAGAGAACTGGATCCAGGAACTCATTCATGTTAAAACTATTTTCTTTTCCTTTTTTTTTTTTTTAATAGGGTTTAATCAGGATCAGTTCCCAATCCAGTTCGGTGAGGAGCCACACATATCCCTACTAAGCAGTGAAAGCATTTAAGAGCATGGCAGCCCAGAGGGAATAGCACTGCCTTTTTTGAAATAAACTTCTTTCTGGTTTTAGAGTTTGTGGAACTACAGTCTGAGAAACATAGAAACTTGTGCAATGTTTTGCAAACAGGGAGTCTTGAAAAGCAGGAAAGTTGGACTAAAAAACTTTCTTAGAAACAGGCAAATAGCAGGTAACTTCCCCTTCCCCACCTGCTTCCTCTTTTTTAAGAAGAGTTAAAATACCCCACTTGCCATTTAACCAACTTACATTTTTTGACCAATAGTAGAGTTTTCCTGAAATAATAAATCAACATCGATATCGAAGTTGCAAGTAGTGATACACCACGTCATGCCACCTACCACCTATCAAAGGAACAACAGCAGAGTTAGTTCCATTATAAACTGAAGAGGTAAAACCAAATACGTCTTACAGGTTGTAGTGTTCTCTCCATCCTCAGTATTCTCATAGAGAGACCAAAATAGATACCAGAACCATATCAACTTCTACATACAATACACATATACAAGAAAAAAACCAGCAGTTATTGATACTCTAAATTCCTCTCTTAGCTTCATTTAGCCCTAGATTTGAAACAGCTTTCAGAATAAAAAAAAAAAAAAGAAGGATAAAACAAAGTATGTTTAACACACAACAGTATGTTAAATGTCATGATCTCTAAAAAGTGACCAGATTAAAATTTTATCACGGATCATAATTTTTGCATTCATGTACTTACCTTTATACATACACATTTGCTAGTACTATTCCTTGCTTGCTAAGGCAAGTGTTAGACACAGTACCAGCAATGGAAATCCTCAGCTCTACAGAAATCTCTATTTCAGGCCCTAATCTGACATATACTTAGGCATATTTAAACTCCTGACCCATTTCATCAACTTTATATAAATATTTAAAGACAACCTTGCATAAACATAGGCAAGATAACCTAAATATATGCAAAGGCAAAGAACAGGAAAGGGATTAAAATATGGAGTAACTCACCAATATCACCCAGCAAATTGGGAACCTTGTTCTAGACAAGGTTTCTGACACATCACCCGTCCCACATTCCCCTGTGAAACAGTTAACCTCCAGAATCCCTTCTGCACTAGCACCTTGAGCATTTGCAATAGCAATGCTCCTTTTTGTGAGGTTGGGCATTGTCATAAAATGATACCTTTGCAATTGTTCTTAGCTAAGTATGAACCTGACTTCTACACACAAATGCAACAATGTTACATCCTAGGGCACTCTCTTTCAAACTACTCCATGCCTGTGTGCACAGACTCCTGAGCAGCTACACCTAGCAATAGCAAGGAGTTTGGAGAAACTAAAATTGCATTGTAAAGCGAGGCTGTGCTATGATCAAAGAGCAGAAAACAGAAGCGCCCATTTCAAGGCTTCTGTAGTTGTGTGTTTTCAAACCTTGGTTTAGGAATTTCTCACAGAGTCAGCACTGAAACAATTCAGAAATCTCTCTTCAACCTGAACTTTGCTCACTGTCAGTATCACACACTTCCTGTCTGGGACAATGAAAGGTTAACATATGTGACATTCTAAAGATATGTAAAAACAGCCCCAAAATAATCTCACATGGGTAACTGTTCCATTCTTACACAGATACTTCCTCATTTCTCATTAACGAATACTCGCTTTTAAAATTACCAGGCTTTCTACAAGTATCAAATCTCATTATTCTAACTGCAGTTGAGAGAAGGGGGGAAATTCCCTGGATACGACTCTCCCACAGGCTGTAACACCCACAAAAAAAGCAGACAGCAATTAGGTTGCATCCAATTGTCTCCCTTAAAACAGGCCTTGCTGCACGAAATCATCTTTCAAGACTGAGGAGGTCCTGTCTGCCTGAAACTAGGTCATTTGCAGAATTATTTAC
Organism: Lepidothrix coronata; assembly: GCF_001604755.1. Lineage (NCBI taxonomy): Eukaryota > Metazoa > Chordata > Aves > Passeriformes > Pipridae > Lepidothrix > Lepidothrix coronata. The sequence continues at coordinate 2,036,879 of NW_016690266.1, read as the reverse complement.
ACTAGAAAGCCTCACAGGTTGCAAGTGTCCTTTATAAAGTCACCTAGCACTGCTAAACAAACTAGCAAAATACATGAACCTCATATACTTAAAAAAGGGGTTAAAAATATTGCACTGGTCTCACCTTGTCAAAGGGTGACAATCCCTTGATTCTTGCTCGAAAATACCCAGCAGCCACCAACAATTCCAAAATTTCAGTCAACTTGATGTTTTGTTCCTCATCTTCTCTCGTTTCAACCTGACAAACAAACAACACAACACTAATTGAGCATTTCTCATTCATTTGAAAATGAACATTTTCCAACCTTAACCTTAGCACAGACCACACATCAGGGAAAATCTTGACTACCATATGCAAGTTGGTTGTTAATATGAAAGACATTAAAGAAACAGGTACATTTCTACATGGATTTAACATCACATTTTTTTCACCCAGTTAAATACTTTAATCTGGTTTTCCTATTGAAACTCCTGGTCCACTGCTTGCCTCCAGCTAGACAGACCGCCCTATTGCCACAAGCCACTTAATTTATTCTCCATTTTGCACATTTACTTCAATTTCAGGCTTCATAAAATCACACACCTCAATTTAACCTCTACCCCAGCCAAAACCAGGACACGCTTCTATAATCCTTTTACAAAAACGGGAGGAGAAATCCACATGGAATTCCACTTTTTGGAGGGGTAATGCAATTTCAAAGCACAGCAGTGACAAAAGTAAAGTGTGACAGGCAAACCGGAGAGCTCCAGTGCTCCGAAGAGCGACCGCAGAGCACCAGCACAGCCACCACATCGCTTTTGTCCCCACCTTACAGGATGAAACCCCACAGCTCCAGGGATACACACGGTTCAGGAGAGACGCAGAGCTCCCACACACCTCAGCCCTAGGCCGGAGAGACGGGTCACAGGGCTGCAGGTCTGCCCCGAGGGGCTGCAGGGACCCACCTGCGCACCCTCCCCACCTCCAGTGTTTCGGACACCCTCCCGCTCTCCCCTCGCTCCCACGGGAGCCAGGCGATCCCGTCCGGCAGCGGGGACCCGGCAGGGCGGTGGAGCACCGAAGGTGACCCGCACAGCGTTGCCGGCAGCCCCGCAGGCCTCCCCGCGCCCCCCGCGCCCCCGGGCCGAGCCCGCGGCGCGGCAGCGACCGCCGGGCTCCCGGAAAGGCTCCGGGAAGGAGAAGGCGGCGAGCCCGGGGACGCCGGTGCCGCGGGGCCGGGGGGAGCAGCGGCCGCGCCTCGGGGGGACGGGGGGCTGGGAGCGAGCGCTGCGGTACCTCCTGCGGGGCCTGGCGCTCCTGCCCCCGCGGGACCCCCATCGCGCTCCGCCGGCCGCGCCGCTGTCACGTCCGCTCGCCGCCGCCGCCGCAGCGCCCCGGCGAAGGGGTGTTCCCGGCCGGCGGCTGCCGGGTTCCCCCGCCCCCGCGCAATGGTTCGCCCGCACCCTCCCTGCGTACAAGCGCATCCGGGCCGTGCCATTCGCGGCCGAAGGGGTGCGGGGGAAGGAGGGCGGTGGCTCATGTGACTGACGGGCTGCGCGGAGCGCAACGGCCGCGGCCCCGCCCGCCGGCAGGCTGCGCCCCTGGGGGCGCCCCCGGGTGCCCCCGTGCCCGCGGCTCTTCGGAGCGCGGCTCCGCCCTCAGGCGCCGGGTGGTTCCCTTCAGCTGTACTGCGCTTCGCACTGCGCTTTTTTCTTCATTTTTTTCCTTTTCCAAGGGGTTCTGAGGCCTCCCGCCGGCATGGAGGACAAGTTGCGGAGTGCTCTGTGACCGCGAGGTGCCTCACGGCCGCTGATGCCCCTCAGGGCGCTGACACTCCTCATTGCCAGCCGGATTCCTTTTGGTGACCTGATTGCTGAAGGGGATTTTAACTCTCTTTTTTTCTACCCTGCACACAGGTCACAGAATCACAGAATCAATTAGGTTGGAGAAGACCTCTGAGATCATCGAATTTGTCCTGTGACCAAACACCACCTTGTCAACTACACCATTGCACAAAGTGCCATGTAGATTCTTTCCATAAACACTTCCAGTGATGGTGATTCCACCACCTCCCTGGGCAGCCCATTCCAATGTCTAATCGCTTCTTCGGTGAAGAAATTTTTCCTAATGTCCAACCTCAACTTCCCCTGGCACAGCTTAAGTCTGTGTCCTCTCATCCCACTGCTGGTTGCCTGAGAGAAAAGCCTGACTCCCACCTGGCTACAACCTCCTTTCAGGGAGTTGTAGAGTGATAAGGTCATCCTTGAGTCTCCTTTTCCCCAGGCTAAATACCCCCAGCTCCCTCAGCTGTTCCTCGTAGGACTTGTGGCCAGTCCCATGCCAAGTAACCCTGGCACTGCCACGATGTGGTGCTGCCTCTGCCCCCCAGCAGTGGGCACATCATGTCTGAGTGTAGCCTGGTGGGAAGACAGGCACCTGGATGTACTGGAACCTGGCCTCACATCCCGGGTTTGGCAGCACTGGGCAGACCCTGAGGGATGGTGGGTGTGTGCTGAGGGCTGGATGCTGTGCCCATGCCCTGTCTGGGTGCCAACACATTTCAGACTCATGAATAAAATCACACTAATGCAGGAGGATTTAATGGGTGGTAACAGCTTGGTAGCAAACCATGGCATAGCGTGGGGGCAGGACAGCATTCTCGTTGGCAACGGCTTCAGAAGTAGGTGACAGTGGTCTCTTTTCAAGTCTACCGCAGGTGTTCTGTTTCCAGGCTCTTTGCCATACACAGAGCATTATAAAAAGTAAACCATGCACTAGACTGTGGCTAGAAGCATCTCAGGGAGGTCCAGGAACAGGAGAAGCCACACAAGAGTGGTGTTCCCATCCCTTGGAGGGTAGCAGAGTATATGTGAGTCAGTCCATACTGACTGCTGTCCTCACGGAGTGATCAAAAAGAATAATAACAATAAAAGCAAAAATATGCCAGACAAGATCAGACCATGTGCTGGTGTAACCACAGGCCATGTCTTAATTAGAGCTGCAGAAAACTGTTATGCAGTTGCAGAGGTTAATGTGGTCACCAGAGCAATATGGGCGTTCTGCTTTTTGTCTGCCTTCTCCTCACAGAGAACTGTATGACACTAATTTGATTGCCGTGGAGAGGAAGACTGAAACAAAAAGGCAAAAAGCAGGGACAAGGAGAAGGGTTTAAACAAGGAGAGTGTTAGGAATGGATGAAGGTGACCTTCAAATTCAGCAGTCAGTGAAGGTTGCAAGGTAACTGCTGAAAAGAAACACCAACTTGGATAAAAGCTTTCTGAGCCATGACATGGTCATAAAATTCTCTTTAAAAGATACACATTAAAGAAAAACAATAAATAAAAAGCCAAGCGTAGTATGGACTAGGAGCTTCAATAGTAACTGAGTATGAGACAATGGAGGGAAGAAACCTACCCTGGGAAATTGAACTGTTTCTCTGGCTTTTTAGAGCATAGTAAAGCAAAGGAGGGAGACAGGGTTAATTAACTCCTATGAACTTTAAAACTCATGCAACTGGAAACCAAAATCACAAAGCTGACTTGAAATGAGGTACTTACAGAAATGTAATAGGGTCTTTTAATTTGCTCTATGTTTATGAGACCATAAGGACTGGAAACATTTTTCTTCTTTACAGTGAAAGCTGGAATTTTCCTTCACCTGGTATATAGTTGGGAAAGGAAAAAGAAAGTCACAAAAATACAAAAATGTATCTCTTTTGTCATTACAACTCATCTTTGATCACTTGAACCTCAATAAAGTACTCTGCAAAGGCATTGCTTCCTAATACTTAATTGTGATGCAAATTCACCCAGTTACCCAGGCAGAGCCTTTGTCCCCTATGACATTTGGATAATCAATCTCCTAAGCACCAATTAGGTTTAAAAAGAGTCCCAAGAGGGGTACCATCTAAAAAAAAAACCAAAAAAACCAAACCAAAAAAACCAAAAACAAAACAAAACAAAAAAAAAAAAAAAAAAAAAAAAAAACCACTTCCTTCAGATCTTTAGATTTTGTGCTTGCAAATCTGTAGCAGGTTCAGCTTTAGTCTTAGTTTTCCCTTCCCCTTTCCCATCCCTTATTGTGATCTGTGACGGTAAGTGAGCTCTGACTCTTGATGCAACTGCTTTGAACAATCCTGTCTTGATTTTTCAATTTCATTCATTTCAATCCCATGAGCTGAGATAAAGAGATTCCTCCCTTTTTTTTATAGCCATGTGATTCGTTTTGCTGTTCAGCCTGGACTTGTGACATCATCAGACTCGGTCACCACTGAAAATGTAGCAATAGGTTCCACTGTATCTTTTAGAACATATTTGTTTCTTTTGATACTAAGAATAAAATCTGAGATGGAGTTGTAACAGCCACAGCAAGGGCTCCTCACTTTGTAGGGCAGACACAGTTAGATAAATAAAGTAACCTAAGTCACTTTCCAACATTCTCTATGCTGCGAAGGCCTAAAAGATATTTATTTTCATAAATTCTGGATGATAGATAAAATACAGATAATGTAAGTATAAATTCCTGGTACAACACTCTTTTATGTGTTCCATAAAACACAGTGTCATGGACAGATCTCAGAGTAAATGGAAAGGATCCCAGTGACTGCATTGGACTGTGGACCTCCATGCTGCCATGACTGCATCTTCCCCAGTTGTATTCCTAGTTACAGGGGAAGCTGAAGCCAACTGTAGGGAACTAAACCCACATCTTCCAAAGTCAGTATCAAATTTTGCTATGTGTTCTGTGGCTCATATCTTGGATGAGCTCTGTTTTCAATGCATTTAGTTGCCTGGCAGCTTCAGCACAGAGATCAATTCCATCCTGATTCCTAATGAAATGATTCCTTGTATTCATCCAGGTTTCTGGAATTAGCAATACTGCGGGGCACAGCAACAGTATCTTCCTCTGCATGCATTTACTTTTCTTTTATTTGTTGTCTCAGTTGTGTCCCATCTCCTTATAGTTCAGCTCCCCTTCATCTATTTCCTGAGATGTAGTAGGCATAGGGAACTATTCAATAGGCAATTGCAAATTCCCAGTTATCATCAGTGGAAGTGAGACTGTGCACTGTGAAATGAAAAAGTCACAGACCTGTTACAGTAGCCACTGTTAGGGGCTGCAGCAGACCATTGCATCCTATCAAATGGGCTGATATGCTTTGCAAGGTATTGTGCCCTTTCAGCAGTCACACATAACAGTAAATAGTGATGTTTTAAACATGCCCACTATCCTATTCATGGATGACAGCTAGAACGTCCAGTCCAGCCAAGGTCCTATTCAGTCTCTCCTCTGAACAATTCCTATTCTCAGCATTTAATAGTTTAAAACATACAGGCTGACAAGAAGATTTTTTTTTTTCCTTGAAAATTATGTTTGTGTCATTTTTAATATTGTTTTATTAAGATTGGCAATATGGACATGCACATTTTTAGCTCAGTTATCAGTTCATCCCAACCAAATCCAAGGCAAAACCAGGCAAAACAGGTGGGAGTAATGAATGTGAAAACAGAAGAAGCTCCTGCTCATGGTCATCTTGGTGATGTAGCTTGCAAAGGGCCACACAGTAGTTTCTTTTTAAAGCAGGAAGAAGAGAAAAGACCTTATGGCCTGTGGAATTTGTAGAGGAAAAGACTGTGAAAATATTGAGGCTCTGGTAAGAAAAAAAGCACAGCTCCCTCATGGTCTACGTGACAGAAGCTGACAAAATTGGTGGCTGGTCCTCTCTCTGATTTCATCTGTGCAAGGTCTCTCATACGAGTCTGTGTGGAGAATAAGAGAATATTATAACAAAGTATTTGATGAATACTGAAGTTTTTACCAAACTTCTCTTTTTGGAGTGCTGTGATTTTGATCACATCACTCAAAGACTGTGATCAGAATATTCAAGTAACTAGTCATTCTGGCTACTTCAGTTTTCAAGAAACTTTTGAGAGGCTTGATTTTCAGAGAGTGCTGCTGTGAAAAATCAGGCTACTGAGGAGTTTCTGGGTTTCTACATGGATATACATTCCAAAGTTCAGGCAAGGACAGGCACAGCACACCCGGACACAAAGTAGTTACCTACAGTGAAGGACAGGGCCTTTACACATCTTCTCTTATGAAAGTCTCAGGTCATCTGTAGCTGTTACATTCAAAAGAAATTAATCTAAGGGAGAGGTCTTTTATGAAACAACTAATTAAGTCTGAGTCATTGAGCCTCTACCCGAGAAGATACAAAGAAAATGAGAACCTTTGCACTTTAAGTCTATGATTTGGGCTAGGATATTAAATTTCAGATCACAGCTGTGTCACATTACAGTGAAGTAATGTTTTGCTTTGTTTTTCTATTTGTTTATGAGCAAAACTGATTTGGAATTGTTGGAAAACAAAAAGCCCAGTAATTTATAATATACTTTTTTTAAAAAAAAAAAGGATTACTGGCTTGCAAATCCTTGCAAAGGGGCAGAGAGATGTATATTTGCACTGTAGCATTTTTAGGCAAAATATATGGATTTAGATTTTACCTTCTACATGTCATAATAATATGGCACATCCTTAACTTCAAATAGTTGTAAGAATGAACAGTTAATTTCCCCATGGAGTGAGATAATCTGACACAATAATAGACTTCTCACAGATACACCTCACCCCCAAGAGAATGATGATCTAAGGTGGAGGAGTTTTTTTTTGGCTTTCTTCTTCCATATCAATTTCTGTGAAAGAGAATTGAAAAGGCAGAGAAGTGGTAAGAGGAGCAAGAGAAAATATCAGTGATGTAGGGGCAGAAGAGACAGAAAGGTAGATATACAAGGTGAGCGCTGGCAGTGCAACCTTGGACAGAGCTAAGCGAAAAGGAAAATAGCCTGCAGAAAAAAAATAGCTGTGTGTTGTCTGGGTAGACATCAAGTTTAACTTGAGTAATTTATACATGTGTGTGTTCTGAAATGAAAGAGTCCCACCAAGCAATGTTTAGGAATTTTACTCTGACTGCAACTTAATCCTAAACAAAAAGCAAATTTTGCCAGCATTCACTACTACTCCCTCCATCTTCAGACTAATTCCAAGCAGTAGATTCTGGCATAATCCAAAACTGCCATTAGAATCACACATGTTTTTAAGAATCAAATCCTGCTTACACTCAGGCATAACACTTTGACAAATGGTGGAAGAGCACCATCTGGTGACACCAGGCACTTCACTGTATTCTGCTGCCATTAGAAAATACATTCCTGGTGTGTTGTGCTTTGGAAAGCCCGCCTCAGTGTGTTTCAATGTGTTTTAATTCATTATTCAATTATGCATAAGGAGTACAATAGTGAACATCCTGAAAACAAATCGGGGCTGACAGTGACCTTATTTCTACTGTCCCTTAAATCACTGAGAAATTCTTGTAATTTGAATCAAACATTTTATGAATTGTTCTGAGACATTTTTTAGGAGGCTTTGGAGAAGGTTTTATGGGCATCATGAAATGCAGTCCCAAGTTTTATTGCACTGGACATTTCAAGGCTTTTCTGTGTGTGATCCAAGTATTTTCTTACAGCGTTCAAGAAACTTGGCTTAGCTGTCTTTTCAAAGATTTTCTTTTTCCACAGAAGCAATTATGAAGAAAAATGAATTACTTTTTGCCATTCTAGCTATTCAGAGGTAAGGAAAAAGGATAGATCTTAACCCGACTATTATTTGCAAATCATAGCTAATTTCAGCACAAATTGAACCCAAATATGCTAACAAATAAAATACAGAGTTTTTCTGAACAAGTTCTTTTTAACAATGATGATGGCACACATTTCATTAAAATTCAAGGTCAAGTTAATGTGAGTTTAGTTAGGAATTTATAAAAGCAGTTAGTAGTTATAATAACCTTAGAAAACACTTTCCGGAATTTTAGTCTGCAAAGAACTGGTTTTCTAAGTCTGTGTTTTGTGCAGACTAACTCTTACACTTCAAAACCCCCTAGACATCAGGGAACCTTGCCAAAAACTAGATGAAGGTCAAGAATGTTGAAACCATGGAAGTTCTTAACTGTGATGTGGGACTCAAGTATAAAATTAATGAAAAAATGTTCATATAATTACAATATTATTTTCTAATTTATCATATGAACCTGGTTCACATCATAGTGATTTAATCTTTTATTTGATAAAATAATACAGCACTACATCCCCAAAGTGTAAAGAAAATCATCAGAATGTCACCTAGAATAAAATTGAGCAGCATTTCTGAATAAGCCAGCACAGGGCATACCATGATTATCAGGAAAGAAAAGTGATATCCTGCTTCCTCCCAGCATCTCACAGCAGTGGGGTGATAAATCTTTATTCAGCCAGTGATGCCCTCTAAAAGTGTTAGGATTGTTTCAATGTTGAACATTTTGTAGCAGAAACACTCAACTGATAATTCTGCTGTTTGTGCAGTGAGGAATATTGAGGAAGGTTTTAGTAGTTGATAAGTCAGAGAAAAATCACTCATACTGAATGGTAACTTAGAAAACAGGTCCATTATTGCCCAAAAGAGCGAGGGAGGGAAAAGTTACATCTCCAAATGATTTAGCCTTCAATTTGCACAAGACTTCTAAGGCTTCTCAGAGTCAGAAAAAGTCTCGGAAGTCAAAAATAGAAGACAAGAGAGCCCCAAGCCCGGAAGACTCAAGTTCCAGCTCAATTGTTAAGTCACCTAGTAGAGCTACATGTAAAATAAAGAAGAAACCTCCCTTGAGTTTAGCATCATTAGTGTTACTAAATAATGAACATTAAAAATTCAGTCTTCATAAATAATGTAATCAACTTAAATTAGATAATTTAATATATCTAAATCATACATCATTATGAAGGTTTTTCTATCTGTTTTTTTTGGGGGGAGAGGGTTGCACATCTTTTTTCAGCAAGACAAAATGAAGGAAACCTTTGTTTCTTAATTGAAACAGAGACTTTCACCTAATCTCTTGATTCTGGGAGCTGGGCTATAAGCAAACTGCAAGGTTCATAATACAAACAAGGAGAATTGGCAATGTCTTATTACATAGCTTCATATCCTTTATGCAGGGCCACTTAGGACAAAGATTTGCCTTCAAGATTGTTAGCATTTTTCTTATCAGTCTCCTCAAATGCAGCAGTTTGTCTGACTCCAGTGACTGTGCTGGATTTTTTTTGCAGTTCAAGGCTAATGAAGTCTTTTGTTGTAGAATTCTCCTACTAATTTCTCCACTGTCTCCAGTAGTTCATATTCCTGTGAGTTCAAAAGGCTGGAAGTAATATGTTTGGAGTTATACTGCTTATCCCCAAAGCACGCCCTGTTACCAGGGACTATGCCTTCTAGAAAGAGAAGATGGAAAAGGATGCCTTGTTAATTCTATGACTTTTGAAATTAGGAGGAAAGTTCCTACTGGTACACTAACACCTGGGATATGCCACATGATGTCCAGTCTAGTTTGTTCAGAATGGCCATTAAAGTCACAGCTCATTCAAAAAGAAAGTTTTAAAAGCTCTAGGAAGCTCTGTTTCCATTGCTTGTGATTTTTGCTTACTGTAAGAAATAGATGTACAGCTATGTCTTCTCTCCTAAATCTGTCTCTTTGTATGGAATGTAACCTCTTCCAGCTTCCCATCTCTTGGCCCTGCTCTGAGAACTTACTGTACCTCAGGCTGTGATGCCCTGTGGTTGCAGAGATGTGTTGTTTGTCTTATTCAGACTCTTTGCAAACTAAAAAGCCATCCTGTAAAACTGTCCATTCCCTGCAGAATGGACTTAGCAGACATTACTTCCTTGCACTTCGGGAAGCCTGGGGCTGGTGGGAAGCTGAGCAGTGAGCACGGAGCAATGCTATACACTGGCAGTTCAGCGCAGTCCACATGAAGCAGAAATGACTGAATCCAGGAACTGCTTCTAACAGAGGAGGTGCAGTTGCACCCATTAATTCAGGCACTATAACTTCCACTGAGACAATAATTAACCTTTTACCTTGACTATTCTACTGAGCTTAAAGCCACTTCTCTGTCATCATATCTTCTGGCGAGACTCTCTCACCCAGTTCCCTTTCTCTTTGCAGATTTAAAGAAAAATCCGACAATGCATTTTCCTTTTTGTTGGTCTTAGCTTCCCTAACTGGCTGTCTTGTAGTTGATCCATCTGCTATGCTTCTCCCTTTGTATAGCCAAAAAAAAAAATCCTGCCACTTTTTGGTTTAGAAAGTAGGATGAAATGAGCTGCATATGCTCTATCAGAACATCACATCAGGATTCGCCTGCCTTTATTTCTGGAAGTGTGTATGAAGTGAAGCAGCATGTTTCACAGTGGCTCAGAGAAAATCAGCCTGTGCTGGTCTGTGTGAGAGAGAAAATTCAAGTCTGCTTTCAATAAGATAAGTGGACTGGGAGTTCCAAAGTGAGAAGGCGAGCAGTGGCTCTCATGCCATGCACTAAGTCAGAAGTACCAAGTGCCAGTGATTTCCCATGAACTTTCTAACAAATTTCAAATGTTGAGTCAGTTCTGAAGAGATTTTAGTTTATGAAAGTCTGCTTGCATATGTGATGGGTGGTTGTGCAAAAGAGTGGGTGTTCACAGGAGAACAACCACGTGTCATAGGAGAAACCGAGGAAACGAAGAAATGCATGGTGAAAGGGTTTGAGTCAGGACAAGTACTTTAAACACTTTATGAAAAAATAAAACGTAAAGAAAAAAATCCAGCATCTCTCGCCTTTGACCGTGGTCAGCTCTAGTCCAATTTCTTTCCAAAGTTTTTTCCTTAACTCTTTCATTTTCAGAGTATTTTTTTCCATGTCTGATACCGAGGTTTTTCAGGAGGTCTGGACATGAGTATGCCTGTTAATACATTCTGCCCACCACAACACAATCCTGGGCTAACAATGCTGGATGAGACTTTTTCATGCAAATCTTGTTGCCCCGAGGGATGTTGTTCTACTTAAGAACTGGCATGTTGGTGTTCCATTCTCATGCTTCTTCAATTCCATATCGAATTCACTCCTTTTATAAGGCAAAATAAGATTTTTCTAACTTATGCCATGTCTGCGCTTAACACAGTATCTAAAAATCGAGCTACATTTTCTCTGCCATATAGTTCATAACTTAGCTTTGATAGCGACAGATATTCTGAGATCAGGACTGAAATGCAATTTCATTGCTAGCGCATAAGGGGAGATAGACTGAATCTTGTTTTTTCTACAGATGTACTGATTATCAAGCCTTTTAGTAATTAGAAAAAAAATAAATCAGAAAAGCAAGGAGATTGAAAGTATTGCCATGGGGAAAGAGTTAATACCTGAGTAGTAAACTGCTACTGACAAGAACCTATTCCTGACATTGTAGATTAAAAATATACTATTTGTAGTAAATGTATATATAACTGTAATATCATCATTTACCATTCAAGGCCATCAGATTAACTATCTAAACACAGTATTTAGGTTAATCTTCAATTATCACTTTATATTCCACAGTAGTTTTACTGACAGTCTCAGCCAAAGCCTACTGTGGTCAAAGCAAAGTTTTCTGTTGCTTTATATTGAACCAGGCAAAAGGATTAAGTCATTTAGTCAAAGCTGGATACACATACATAGGAAGAAATAGAAAATGTCATGCTTTTACAGACTTCCTGTCTTTAACTGCACTCATCACTAGTAGAATATATTCCATTTTAACATCTTTTCCATAACCAAACTCTATTTTTTAATTCATAACGTTTATATATATATACAGTTTGGGGGGGGGGTTCTTGGGGGGTTTGTTTGGTAGGGGTTTTTTAGGTTTTTTCCTGGCTGCAATCCATTACCCATACTGAGTTATTTTATTTGTTAAGCGCAGTGAAAATGCCAGCATCAATGAATTAGACTGGAAGGAACTACCTGCCATACTGAATGAGAAGAGCTGGTGATCCACCTGCTCCAGTCCTCTCTGCCTAGCGCTTCCCCTGCACAAAATGAGAGATGTTATAATGACTCATTACTTTTCAAGCTGTTCTTCTACATTCTTTTAAGCTAGGTGGAAAAGATGGGATTTCCTAGGATCTGCTTTATGGAACATAGGGCAATAGTGCTGTGAAAAGGAACATGAGGAAGACTTTCTCTCTAGAGCAAAAGGAGGAGGAAGACGAAGAAGGGAAACATGCCCGAAGAAGGAAGGCGTTACTTATGTTGGTGTTGCTGGAGTCTTCACAAGGTGAATCAGTGATAAAACACTCCCTTGGGTGAGGTATAAGGATGCACAAGATGACAACCAGCAGCAATCTGCGAGGGGCCAGGCTTGCTTTGGATCTAGTCAGGGGCCATTTTAACACTTAATTCAGTAGGACACAGCATCTTCTGGCCTCTTAGCAGAACTCCTGGCAATGCTAGCAGTAGCACCGTGTCCCATGGGACACAAATCTCACGGACAACTATTTCCTTCCTGTCCTTTACAGCACATCAAAAATGTGTAAACGTTGGAAGTACTATGGCAAGTCATACCTGGGCACATCACAGCTATTTCTCGGGCCTGTGGACCAGGTTCCCTTCCTTAACAGCAGATGGCAGTGAAGTTAAACAAATGAGGGGAAATGAGTCAAGAAAATATGTTTTGCCTGGTGGATGGTGCTGCTGCAGAGCTCACAGAGCTCTGCCCATATTCAGACATTGTAAGGTTCATTTCCAATGCACAGGTCGCCTGTAGCACATTCAAGAGGCAGAAAATATTAATTCATCCATATCTGTTAGTAATCCAGGTCATGTTTACTTTGTTTGTGATGTCTTTGGTGATACAGATAAAATCTCTTGTAATTCTTTCTTACATCCATATTTAAAACCTATGCATAGCTGAACAGATGAGGATGAAGCTCAGTTTCAAGTGAGTAAACTTTTACTCTTTATTATGTATCCTATGCTACATCTGAGAGAATGAGAGTGTATCACTATGGGTTGCTTTAAAACTTTTGTATTGCCAATTTTTTTTTTACTGCTAAAAAGAGTGTGTGAAAGGGTTCATAAGACATCAGTTTAAAGCCACAAAGAACAAAGAGTTTGAGAGTAAACTTTTACGTTCCTGCCTTACACTTTAAATTAATCTCACTTCTGGTGGCAGGATGGCAGGGGGGGGTGGGTTTTTTCCGATTTTTGGCAGGCAAATGATGGAGAGGTCAGTATAGATACTTGATTGTAACTTTTAAGTTCCTTGCCTAAAGTGAAAAAGGGATGAAAAGATAGTAGGGATTTCTATGTGTTGTCATTAATATATTAGTTCCATGGCAATGTCATGAAAAAAACATACTTGTGGGGTCTGTGAGTTCCAATCAGATGTCAGACCAGCAAATATAGCATCTATTTCTCTTATTTACTGCTCAGGGCCTGATTCACCTGAGGAAAACCAGCTCGACTCTCCCTCCTCACATACAGAGGTAATTACTCAGTCCTGTAGGGCTATGCAAAGCACTGGAGGAGTGCCTTGAATAGGGCATTCAAGGCCCAAATCTTTATTTCAAAACCTTTCAAGACAAAAGCAAGCTCTGGGTGAAGTCCTCAGCTGTTTACAGTGCTGATCTCAATGTCAGTACTGTCATAGCAGAAGGAAAGGTACCAGAGGAACCTTTCTTGCCCTGCTCTTTTGGACCATTAATGCTCTGCAACAGAGACTTGGACTCTGCACTCCTGTTCCTAAGAGAGGTACCAAGCCAGTGAGACTTCCCAGAGAAGAGAGGGCTTTAAGGCTGCTCCCAAGAGTTTGATTTCCCTTAATATTGCATGCATAAGTACATATTTTCTTTTCAAGCTCATATTTACACATCCTATGGTATCAATATACTTTTAATCTTCCAGTCATATTCAAATTTTTGGTTAAAAAAATTCACATGGCACCCCAGCAGACACATTTATCACAAGCAAGGGCACAAGTCTCAATCACTTGGGAAGAAGGAGCCCTTCTTAATCTGTCAATCAGCCCATGCACAAAATGCACAGAGCGTCAGTTGCTTTTTAGGTTATTTACGGTGACTTATGTATCTGCCAATAAATCTAAAATACAGGTCAAAGAATATGTAGCTCAAGTAGATCTATAAATGTAGCAGAAAAGCTTCACTAACTACCTCAGATTGCCAAAGCTGAGGTCATTTCCTTGTTGTGAGAAATACTGAGTCCATAAATTATTTTTATCACCTCTGGGGCAATGCAAACAGTTTCCCACAGATGCTGAAAGTATGATATGTTTTTTATTTAATATCAGAACACCACTTTTACACAGCTCTTAAAATACAAGGTCCAAGATACTGCTTGAGCTTTAAGGCCCCAATTCAGCAACATATTAAAACAGATGCTTCAGGTCCTGACATTAAACACGTGCCAAAGTGCTTTGTTGCATAGTCATAGATTGCTGAATTGGAGCCTGAAGACTAAATCTTTTCCCCATAAAACTCTGGATTTACCTTCCATTTTCCTTCAAGGAAAACAAGGCATTTATGCAAATATAATATACATAAACATTTAAAAGCATTCAAAAAGGCTTGTCTTTCAGAGATCACTGGGTGAGCCATAGTTCTGGAGGTAAACCTTGGACAAAAGTTGATGTATCATTTTTTACAATGGTTTAACTGGTGTTTATTTAAGATTTAGTTAGTGTTGTTTTCACAAGGAAAATAAAAATACTTTGAACATGTGAAGACATAAACATGGATGGTGAATGTCCTACAGAGAACTTTGGAGAAAGCACCACTGAATTAACTTACAGTACATTTGTTAAACATGAACAGCTCTAATAATGACATTTCATTTAACAATGCCCTTTGTCTTTTCAGTTCATCAGTTACCTATTTCAGTAATGAACTGCAGTCATACCATTCTGATTTTCTCCTAATGTAAAGGCTGAGATCACTTCACTTGCAGTGGAGCGTGATGCTATTATTCTGTTTGTGGCTTAGGAAAAAAGCTATAGAATATATCACAATTGTAATTGTCTAACAAATATTAAAGTCTGTGATCAGTAAGGATACCAATAACTTCGTTTAGCTTTTAATGGAACAAGTAAAATTAAAAAAAAAAAAGACAGAAAGGGTTGAAAATGCTCAGCAAATCTATTTCATGAGCAGAGCAGTAAGTATTCAGCTGGGAAAAAAAATGAGCCACGCATTAAACGTTATTTTAATTTTTTATCAACAGTCCATGCATAGAACTTAACAGCAACATTTTCACTGAAGATTAATAATCTCAGTCACAAAAATAAAATGGAGTTGCCTGCCCTATTTAAGAAGGATTTTCTAAAGAACTGGAGGAAGTCAGATTAAGTGGGTAATATCCCACTTTGCACTATGTAAACACAAGACAGATATAAATATCATAGGACTACTTGATATGATCCATAAGTCTTACAAGAGGTAATGGAGCTTACTTTCACTCATTTGCCTACCTCTTTTTTGGGTTTCTTAGATTTCAAAAGCTTTTTCATTGCCTTTCTAGCTGCAAGAGAGACATTGCAACTGGATTGATGTTTTCACTTTTCTATTCACTGTGATCTATTCAAAATATTTTCAGAGTTCACCAAAAACATTTAATTAGCAAAGAGTGGTGTCCAGCACTCCATATTCTTTTCCCAACTGAACCAAATCTGCACAATTTACAATAGATCTTTGGAAAACGGCTTTTTACTGTGTGCTGCATCTATAGATCTCTCTCAATTACCCACAGTAAATTTAGGCATTGTACAAGAGCAAATTTTACAGTCCATGAAGAGATGAAGTGAAATCTAGATGAAATTCATTGTGACAGATTCTCAGTTAGTGCCCTGATGTGTCTGTATTACAGAAGATAGACATTCTATTAGCATGGAAGCTCCCATAATGGACTGTGAATCATTTCAGGTAATAGAGATGCCAACTGGAATGACTGAAAAGCACTATTGAATTCCATTAGAGCTCTTTGTTTTTAAATCAGCCATTTCTTTGTGAATATCCAACTATATACTTCTTGACCCTAGCTGAGAGTAATAATTGTGAACTAATATTACAAAACATTAATCTGAGTTACTGTTCAATTAATGTTTCTGTTTGAGGGTTATTTTTATGCTGCAAATGTGAAGGAGACTGTGGCTTGTATTACAAATATGTATTTGGGCTTGAGCTAGTGCAGAATGCAATTTTCAGTTATATTTCTGTCTCCACTGTATTCAGTCTCATCTCATTAGCTGTAAAAAGACTCGGGTATTGGCTTTTCTTTTTCGAAGTCATCCTACCAGAATAAAATAACTATAATCAACAAATCTATAAAGATAAACATTTTTATAAGGGATGCCACAAATAGTCTTGTTTCATTTAGGTGCTTGGTTAATTATCAGCAAAATAACTAACACCATATCCTGTTACCCAAACAGCCCCACCTTATCTATCAATCATGTATGATTTATCAGACTTGATAATTGCTTGGATAATTAACACAGAATTTAGGTTTATTCAGTGTGCTGAAACCTCAGAAATGCCTGCATAATTGCCATTTGTGTAGTAGATGAAGTTATGAATAATTCTTTTTCACATAAATAAGAAGGCTGGCTTGCAGGCAGCACGTATTTCCTCACCCATAGCCATTAATGCAGATATCATGTCATACAAGTGCTATGGCATTGTCACATGTTAACTATATGTATATAGTTAGAGTAATTAAAATACATATCCATAAAAATAAGGGGAAAACCTTCTCCTTTGTTTGTAAGCACTGCATGCCTCTTTCGTGAGGAAGTACAGAAGGAGAATGAAGGAAAGTTAGTCCATTCAGTACAGCAGCAACTGGATTTGAATCTGTGTAATGTTCGCACATAAATCCTTTGGGAAGTCTTTAAAGAGAGTAGGTTCTATATCTTCTGTCTACGATCATCTATTTTCACATCAGAATGAGCAACATTATCCTTATATACTGGAGTATCTGTGTCTACAGCTTGAAAATGAGCCTCTCCTTAATGTTGTAATGACAGGTGTAAGATTAACTTTGTTAGGTGTCTAGCCACTCATGCAAACTAAATTAAATTAATGGAACAAATTTCTCTCATAATTAAGATAAAAATTCATGTCAGCTGTAACCTTGCTGTACACTAATTATATACAAATGATTTATCATCTGCTTCGCCCAGAATATTAATCCTCAACTCATTGATAACTGCAGCCAGTGTTAAGAGATGAGAGTTGATTAAATATGACAGATTGGGCAACCACAGTACCAAATGCCTGAACAACCAGTGAAACCAATAATATTCAAATAGCACTTCTTATTTAAAAATGCATTCCCATGGAAACAGATGCATGTTTAATGAGGGACACAGAGATTATTTCAATAACGACTGATATTGGAAGAGTGGGCAGAGCTAATCAATAATAATTAAGCCCTTAGCCTGGTTAAGATATGGTTCTCTAAAGCAGGTTATGTACACATTAGTGAGGTACTAGTTCAGGCCACGTTACACATAATGTCTTCATGCATTGCTGTTGGCTATTTATTTTCCTACTGCAGCAGGTATCACGTAGTTTACAGATGTTAAAAAGCCAACAATCTAGTCTTGGCTCCCACCAGCTCTAATAAAGACAAGAAAAAGCTGATGCCACCAACAGTCTTTTGAAAGTCAACTCCTGAGGTAACTATGCTTTCTGAAAATGTCATTCTAAAAAAAAAAATCAACCCAACCAACACAAAAACCCCCAAACAACTCTTGAAGCATCATCTGTTAAACAGGACATTCATTCTTCTCTGGGAATATGATGTTATATTTTTCCTTTAAATGAAAATTATTTAAATTAACTTGTAAAACCTTAAAAAAGATATTACTTTTTATTTTTTAATAGATGACAGGTATTTTTTGGGAAGATTGCTCATTAATAATGTATCCTTTAATGAATTAAAAAATACACAAAATTTCAGACATGTTGAAGCGTTTCAAGTTGGGGCTTGGGATTTTTAGTATTAATTCTGTCTCCCCAGGACAGCTTTTTTAAACTAATTGCTCATTGAGACTCCAAGAATCCCCGTCAGAATGAAGAAAAAACCCAGTCTTGTACCTAGGCATTAATAAGGCACAACCAGCCTGCTGGATGGACTAAGTAATATTGCTGTAAATTAATTACTTTCCTCAAAAGCTGGTGTGTCTAAAGACAAGTTATGTGTGAAAAGGAAACTTAAATACTAATATAAAACTGAAGACAATTGCAAAATCAGCACAGAGTGTGAACCTGTTCTTCCCACTATTAAGGTGGGACAAGACCTGTGAAACCCTGCATGGTGTTGGCACAGGGATGTACAGTCTGGTCTGCAGGGAACGTGCCGATGGCACAGCTCAGGTTTTCCTGCTGGACAGACTGGTTTGATTCTGACATAAAGGAACAAAATACAAGAAATTGGCTGCTATCCTACAGCTGTTCAAGGCCTGGCTTTAAGAGAGCCAACCTTTCTCAGTCTGCTCACTCTTAGTATTGAGGACATCTATTCCTTTGGAACTGGAATGGCTTATTTCACAGACTCCACCAGGATTATGTCTTAAATGTGAATTTGAGCCCTTTCTTCAGCTCCCATGTTCCATAACACCCACTCAGCACCTGACTGAACACAGGTGTTCCTGCATAGGTAGCTTCAAATCTTGGCTTGAATAAAAATTTGGGCTCCTATTATGGATTGTAGAGCCAGCTGAATGCCAGCCTGAACACAACAGATGGTGGGCTGCAGGTTTGTCAGTGCTCTGTGGTAGCACTGCAGGCTGGTACTGAGCACATAAACCAGGCTGGCCTCTAGAAACAGTCAGCATTGCTCAAGCCCAGGCTTCAGTTGCCAGGAGAACCAAAACACCAGAGCCCAGCCATCCCAGCACTGGCAGTCTCAATATGTGGATGACAGCTGATAAGGAGCTGCTTTCTACGTACCAGTATAGACTCAGCCTCTCAAAGAATATTTGAATTCCCAGCATAGGAAGCAAATACTCTATTTCACGATAATGGTCCTTTTCAGCCTCCCATCCCATGAGGGACTTTTTTTTTTTTTTTATTTTACATTTGTCTTATGTGCTTCAAAAGAAATTAAAGTTCCACTTAAATGAAAATGTGAACTTTATGGGAAGTAAAAATTCAAACATTTCTTTCTCTACATTGCTAGCTATTTCAGGGCTAATTGCCTTTGAATTTGTAAATGCAGATAATGAGAAGAATCCTATGTATATGGAACTGAAGAGAATATATGCAGAGCAAGTGAAGTACTTGATATCCAATTTAACTTGGAGTTGGATATCAACTTTAAATAAGCAAAATGGTCTTAAGTTTTTTTCATCATCTTATCCCTAGGGGATACATAGCTGCTATGAACCTAATCAACTACAGTACATCACAGATCCTCTGTGCCAATGCTAATGAACGAACATTCCTGTAGAGGACAGAGATGAACCATCAGCACTACAGGTCTGATGTGTCTTTTCAAGGAGAAGCTCAGCATGGACATTTGGCAGTGATGGTGTCTAAATGCAGCCTTCTAGGAATGGCTAAAACAGGTCTAGACTGATTAGTGCTACTTTGGCTAGTTCCTCGAGGTAGGAACTAGAAACCCACTGGTAGCCTTCATTGCTACCAGTTAGAGCTATAGCTGATAGACCTAAATTTTGCTCATACTGACACAAAAGAAAGTACACCACCCTCAGTAGAGTCCCTCCAGGGTAAGAGGTACAAGGAGAAGCAGATGCAAAATATGGATATTGTTCTTGTACTAAATCTTTTTTGCACACTGAATTAGTGATACCTCCAGCATCTCCTGCCCCTTCCCCTCAGAGTAAGAAGTGTGCTTATGCTACCTTCCCCAGCAGTATCACTTCATTCCATTGATCAGGCTCTGCAAACAATGCAATTATTTCAGAGGAGAGTTCAGCGAGCCCTAGTTTTGCTATTTCCACTTATTACTGAGGAGCATCAAACTACCCATCCCTTTTCCTGCAGCCATCTTAAAAAAGGCAATGATCTCAATGTGCTGCTGACCTAATGAGGGCTGTGTGTGACAGAGCCGTAGATACATTTTCTCACTAGCCTAATGAGCAAAGTGACAGACAGTGAAACAGTTCACACTTGAGTAATTTTCTAGTCATCAGCAACTGCAGTGTTCATAGGAGCAGAAGCCAGAGAAGGGATGGAGAGATATACAATAAATACACACTGGCTCCATTGGCCAGAATAAGTTATCACTAGGATAGAGGTCTTGGGGCAAACTCCCTGAGGAAATTCAAACAAAAAGAGTCAATTTAAGGCATCTCTAGCAGTGCGTTCAATTAAAATTAAATTTAAAACGTAGGATCAGCTGTTGGGCTGTTAGGCCACCTGCCCAAAGGAAGAAAAAAATTACAGATGTAACGAACCTTTACTCCTGATGTCTGCAAGCTGCTCGTGAATCACTGAATAGTACCACCTTCTCACAACCACCCATTCAGCACAAAGTACAGTTCTTCTTTGTCTCCCACCCCAAGAAGAAGGAAACTAGCAGCAGATAGCTTGTTATCCATATTGACAGCAAGCCTTCGCATGAAAAATGCCGTCCTTCTTACATTTTTAATGTAATGTACATTTTAATTTCTTCCAGTGAAACTGTTATTTCTCAAGGGAGCGTTACTATGAGCCAAGCCTTGGAACATCCACTGGCACAGGCTCCAGGATACGATAGGATTTCCACAAGGAGATAGCAAAGCCATTCAGAGCCATGCAGCTCTCAAGGCACTATGTTTGTTCACGAAGCACCTCCCACTGCCCTGACAGCCAGGTATGGGAGTGGAGAAGAGACACAGCTGAGGTGCAAGGGAAGGAGCCCTTCCCAAAGATAAGAAAACCAACTGGTGCAAGGAGAAGCATTTCACGTGTCCATGGTGTGATCCAGGTCTTGAAGAGATGCCATATCAGCTTTTATCCCTTCTTGATCCCCCTCCTTGGATATTGCAGTTTTTACCATAAAATATTATGCCTGCCTCGCTTCCAACTTCTCTCAGATGAAGAGAGGAGACATTTGCTGCTGCTGGGACAAATAAAGCAGCACCTGCACAGAGTTAGATAACCCAGAACTGTCCCCCTGTGAATGGGCCTGACTCACTAAGCAGAAGGGACATTAGGAAATGAAGGTTCCTCCCCTGGATCCTTCTGCTGTGGCCCTTCCTGCCATGCATGGGAACCAACCCCTAGGCAGAGGGGCAAGTCCTGTTAGCATTCTAACTGTGCTGGAATCACTTCATGGAGAGCTGTGGACATGCTTTAGAGGTGCAGCAATTAGATGTGGTAGAGGTCATACTGCCCTTCAGATCTGGTGCTGCTCTGCCGCTGCCCTGTGGGAGCTGGATGATGCCCAAAATGCCTAAACTCACCTCCTGCTCCACCGGTCTCAGCTTCAGTCTGTGAGGCTGCCTGGGCAAGTACACAGTCTAAAGGGTGGATCAAAATACCTTCCAATGATCTCAGCAGCAAGAGATGAGCCCATGTGCAATTCAATCCTACCCTGCAAGAGCCTGGAGAGAGCACACAGGCTCTTCCACTGAGGGCAGAGCAGCTTTCTGGCAGAGCTTTCGCACAGTGTTAATTAGCTAATTCTCACAATCACACCATAAAGTTATTTCTGCCCAGCTTTTCAGGCTGGTGTAGAAATAAAGGACTTGCCAGGAGTCACCAGAGGCACTGATGCAGTTAGCCAGGAACCAAACTCAAAGTTCTGGGCTTTGGTCCTCAGCTCTGGCTGCTTGACCAACACCCATTTATCCAAACTCACTATGAGCTTGGCTGAACTGTTGTTTTCTCAGACATTTCTCCTTGCATGTGTGAAAGTATTCCCTTTGGCTTGTGACAGAAGTCCTGTGGTTCAGGAGGTGAATGGGCTCTGAGTAGGTGCCTCTGTTCCTCTACAGCATCTGCTAGTGCTTCCCTGGGTGACCCAAGACAGGGTATTTAAACTCATTGCACCACATGTGCCATGTTGGAAGAACCCAAAATTGCTACTAAAATGTTGTTTTGTCATCAAATAAACACTGGGATCTTTTAAAATTAGGGAATTCAGAGCTTATCTCTCCCTGTGACTTTCATCTGGGCTCAGCATTCCATTCCTTTAAGCTATTTTAAAGACCTTTGTCTAGAAAAAGAAACTGGCATTTATGGGCACAGCACAAATATTAAACTACTTTGACTAACTCTCCATGTGGAACTGCTCATATGCAATAAAAATGGCAGTGTTTTCCAGTATAAATAATCACTCATTTCTTGAAATCATAAATCATTCACCTTTTGAATTATCTGGGTGTCAGGGGATAAACTGTTAAATCTATATTTAGTATCTACCACAAAGTCCTGCCTGGTTTTCGGAAATACTGCACACTCTTCAGCTGGGAGAACTTTTACTCGGATCCCTTGGATAAAAGTATTTAAATTTGAACTTACATACTTACAGTTAAAACCTTCAGTTTAGGGAACTGAAAATTAGTTAAAAGTTGTTCTGAGCATTTTTTAAAATTACCCAGTGGAAGGCATTATGGC
Organism: Lepidothrix coronata; assembly: GCF_001604755.1. NCBI lineage: Eukaryota > Metazoa > Chordata > Aves > Passeriformes > Pipridae > Lepidothrix > Lepidothrix coronata. The sequence goes on along the minus strand of NW_016690266.1, from coordinate 2,014,440 downwards.
TTGAAATGCATTTTAAATAATTTTTCATAAATGTCTTCCTTCTTTTAAAATTCCATCTTGCTCATCATAGATATCTTGGAACGTACCTGGCCATAACAACCACGCCCTGGATCACCCAGGGGAGACAGGGAGTGAAGAGCTGGTCTTGGGGGGGAAACCAGCCAGTTGTGTCAGGGATATGGGACATCAGGATGGAACAGAGCCCGTGGTGCAGCGCTGCAAAGGAGATCTGTACTGCCCTCGTGGTGGGAGATGACAGCCCACTGTGCAACCCTCACCACCAACACACTGGATTTGACAGGTCTGTGGAGCAGCAATCGAACTGCAGCCCAGGTGCTTTTAATACCCTGAACCATTTGAGTGTCTGCATAAAAGTCTGTCCTGCACTAGACATGGTGCAGCATTTTTAGAGGGCCCTTAGTGAAACTGTTCCACTCCCTGTGTAGAGATGGGCACACAGAATCTGCCAAAAAAATGTTCAGCCAACCAGGAAGTGTCAAGAGAATTTTATACAGGAAAAAAGATTTGAAGAAACTCAGTGGTTAAGGGAATGTTCATTTTACTTTGTAATTCACCTTAACTGATCCTGTATGTGAACCAAAACCCCTGAGACAAGAAATGTGTGCAAAAGATATAAACCTGTGAAATGGTGGGACAAACAGTTTCTCCTTCTCTAGTAAAATGAAACAGCAGCTACTTGGGAAAAGAATACACGTGCCAAATCTGTAAATATGCTTTCCCTCTTTTTGTACTGCTGCTATAATTAATGTAAGAACCTTTAAAATTCCTATCTGATACTTACACTTGTTATAGCAACATATTTAATTCCAGTGCTACATCCTTTAGCAGATTCTTTTACTTCATTCAAATTACTAATCGTTTAGATTCTCTCTGAAAGTCTTTCCTCCCTCGCTCCCCATGCATGCTTAACCTAATTAACTATAAATGAGAAAAAATGCTATTCACATAAAAAGAAAATGTTAACCTATAAATTATCCAGTGCTCCCTCCTGAGGCTGGCAACGCCTCTCGCAGAAAAGCTCAAATGTTGGTACAGTATTCTTGGCTTCCTATCCTGTTTCTGCCACCCAAAATCATTTTATACAACACACTACTCTGCCATTTTGTACATCTGGCAACATTTGCTGATACTAAGTCCTCTCCCGTGTTTTCAAGACTACACGAAAGAGCATTTTGAGGATGATTAATTGGAGACAGAAAACCATTCCTTTACATTTCAAGGAACAGTTGCAGAAGACTAATGGTCATTTATGGAAATATGGCCTCTTTATACCCATTAATGTCTTCCAGTGCTCCCTGTGGGTCACACAATCAACCACTGCTTTGTGTTTCTTTGCTGCCATCATCCAAGGTCCTCTCAGTTGCCATCATCAGTTGAAAATCTGCTTTGCCATCGCCAGATCAAAAGCTCACTCAAGTCTGTGGGGCTGAGACATCTAAGAGACAGAATTCTTGCTCTATATGTTTCTCCTCAAAATACAGTTTCTTCCAGAGGTTCTCAATTGCATTTTGCCAAATTTGACCCTGACAACCATTTGCAAATGTTGCAAATCCAAATAAAATGGAGAGAGAGAGAATCCTTTATTTTTTTATTCTATTCCCATGCTTTTGTGACTTTGTTCATCTTACTGTCTGGTGGTGATGGAAAGATCTTTACTGTCACTAGCACAATATAATTCTGATCCACAGCTAGAGCTCCAGAGTACTCTCATAACTTACTGCTATTATCATTAGTGTTACCATTATTTGGAATTATAACATTTACTTCCAGTAAATCCTGAATCCCTGTCCAGTAACATGACAAATGTGTGCCCAGGTGCCAGGTCACATCATGGGCACCACGAGGGACACTAGGCTCAAGCAAAGACTGGCACTAGGCATATCTGAGGGAAATGCCCTTTCCATCACATTTTCCACGGTTCCCTGCTGTCCCTCCCTATCTCCCTGTCACTGCAGGGATTTGTGTCAGCGTTCTGAGGGCACTAATGGGCCTTAATGGCCGAGGGATTAGTATTACACAGTATGCTGCCCAGTTTTTTCCCCCTTTGCCAATGAAAGGAGACTGCCCTGGCAACAACAATCTCTTGCCAGGATATTTGTGTGCACTCTATTTTGGCACTGGCATCTCACCAGCTCATGCTTTATTTTACCACCAATTCCATCTCACTGCTCAGTGTTTGCCCCATGCACTGCCTGTGAGCTCCAAAACAGATGCACATTAAACTGGGAAGGGGAAGGTGCTTGCAAACAAGCTGGGAAGATGGATTATCCATTGTGAATGAAAATTTTTATTTCCTTTCCCTAGCACTATCCCTTTTCATTTTGATTAACGAAAGATAAAAAGTACATGTATGTTGAATAAAAGGCACGGTGTTGCCCAGTTACCCATGTGTAAGTTGTATTACATTTGGTAATACCATCCATGTAATAAGCCTGGGCTCGGGAAATGAGTTCTCAGTTATTCCACATCTGTATGACAAGAAGATTTCTCTCTGGTGACCTGAAAAGGAAGAAGATGGCTCCAAGGACTGAAGCAGACACCGACACCATCATCTCTGTCCCCCGCCAAAGGGCTGCAGCCACATCCCTCAGTAACTACCCAGAGTTCAGACACCACGAGGAAGCTGATGCTGTTTCAGGCAATGTCCAAGTCATTCAGAGGACACTGGTCCCAGGCACATATGGTGGTGTCACTTTCCCATGGAGATTGTTGATGCCAAGAACAGCCTCTCCTTCCAGAGAGGCCGGAGAGTTACAGCCACCAGCCAACACCAGGGATGGGTATCTGTTGACACCTCTGGTTTGTTACAGTTTCCTTTGCTATCCATGTAACTTGTTCCAGGTATTTTGTAAACTGAAAAACATCAACACTAGAGGGTTTTTTGTGCCCTTGATATCGAAAAAGACGTACCCAAGTATAGAAGAAAATGAGAGAGAAGAAGGAAAAATGAGGACAATACTGATAAAAATAGAGAGAAATGATAGATCAAAAAACTGTAACTTAAAGAAGAGACAAACTGCTTATCTGTTCATTCCCAATTCCCTGAAATTTTCCCTGTTTTGATGGTGCTTGCTCACAAGCTGAGATGTGAGCTTCCAGCTGTGAGGAGACAGCCTCATACCAAAACAGGAAAAGAAGCATAACCTACTTGCCATTCCTGAATACAGTAAAAGAAACAGAGAGAGAAAATCTCAGGAACAAACTGCTGGCATTTTGTTGCATAGCAAAATAAAGACATGCATGTAATGAGTGTGTGTGCATTATATGGAGCAGGAAACACTGACACCATTACACAAATCAGTTGAAATTTTTGTAAGTACACAAGTCTGATAAAATATCCTTATTAAAGGTATGTATAAAATTCAGGAGAAGATAATGCCATCCCATCTCTTCTTTAACATTGCTTCAGGATGATTTACAGCACTTTAGCAGAAAAATACAAAAGCTAAGCATGTAATTCACTCATATTTTTACCTACAGGAAGGCCTGTGCTCTTTTCTGTGGTCCCTCAAAAGACTGAATCAGCACCACAGCACCTTGCAGACAGACCCCCATCAAACCTGCCCACCCACTGTCTCCCCACAACCTTCCTCACAGTCACTGCCCACATTTCGTGTTCCCTGGGCTTCTCCAGTGCCACATCCCTTTCCTTTCTCCCGTTTCCCATCAGAGGCTGAGCCCATGGCCCCAACCTCTCGCCAAGGGAGCATCAGCCAGTCCTACCCTTTTCCATGGACCCCTCATTTCAATGCCAGCACAAACCCCAATCACCTACTTTCCTGTTCTCTACCAAGAGCCCCTTTCACCAATGGGTTTGCAGGAATACAACTGCTAAGAATTTGAGTTAATTGGCACTAATTATAGTTAAGGGGTAACTAGGGGCACATTCACAGGGGGGAGGGAGGGCTGGAGGAGGAAAAATATAATTCAGTACACTCTCAACTCTGTACACACACTTAGCTGAACAGGGTTAATAAGAGCATCGGTCTGGTTCCCAAGCACATAAGAGATAAATAGAAGCCATTTTTCATGTTTTATTCTTCAGGTACAGTTTTACCGTGGCCCGTTTTACAAGTGAGGTAAATGAGTCATAGAAAAAGCAAGTAGCTTGACCAAGGCTTTGCAGTAAGACATCGGCAACACAGAGAGAGCACTGCAGGAGCTACTTTCCTGCCCACTTGATCCTCAAGAGAACAAAATCTTGCATTATTTTTATTATCATTACTGCTGTGTAATAGCTGTCCTTCATCTGCAGCACCAGAAATTTTAGGCTAAGCTGTGGCACAGCTGCACAACTGAATTTGAATCAATCAATCTTTAATCCCTGATTAGGTGAACACAGCAAGAAGAAAATATCTGAGGGAAAACAAACTTCTATCAGAAACAAAATTATTATTTGTGAGGCTAACGTCCTGCATCAGTTTACAATTGATAAGATTCAGTAAGCAGCAGTGGAAAAATATTATAAAGTCTATTAGGAGACACTTAGGTGAATATTGTGTTCTAACCTTTGAAATCCAAGCTGTGCCTTAAGATTGTAACTATCTTTTTGCTCCAGAACAAAAAAAAAAAATAAAATTGAAAGGCATGACTATTAAAAAAGGATAAAGGTTGAGTCGTAAGCAAATGTCATGTTATAGATTTACCTACCAACAAGAAGCCAGCAGGGTTCAGGTCAGAGGTTAATGAAAGACATCCAAAGGTCATTCCGTGATTATGTGAGAGCATGAGTTTAATAGGGCACGGGGACGACAGACACTGACAGAAGATTTATACCAGAGGTGATGACACTGCTACGAATAGTGCTGATAAAAAGAGCCCCAATATCGGCCTGAGCAGGATGATGAATGGCGCACACGTCCGCTCACACTTCTCATTATAAGCTCCTTCACTCATGGTGGCACTTAGCGGCGTTTATTTACTGTGGTTTGATGGCACTGAGCAGAAGCACAGTATATCTAATACTTTAAATGTAGACTTGCCATATAAAAATGAAACAAGAGATAAGATTAGGCCATTGAATAATTGCCCAGCTTTCCTGCAGAGATTATATTCACTAGTGCTAACATTATTTTTTTCCTAATGTTCTAGTGTACGAGCAGCTCAAGTGAATTAATTTTCTAAGGCAGAAGGTCAAAAGAAAATAACTGATAAGCGTTGTGCCTGCTGTAGAATATCACTTTACAATATTCTCGCCTCCTCATTTATCAGATAGAGAATAAGAGATAATATAATAAAGGTATATAAACATATTTTTTGTCACACCATATTTAGTTTTAGTTGCCCCAATTGCTATTTTAACTTGTGGCTATGGGTAGGATCAGAGAAGTCAGCCAAAAATGTCAGAATGAAAAAAAAAAAAAACTACCCACAAAAAGTCAACAATAAACCTTAGGACCAAACCCAAGGAAAACTGAGACCTGATAAATAACATGCACTGCACCAAGAAACTCCTTTTCAGACTGTTATATATTTATCAAACCACTGGAGTGTGAATTTATGAATAAGTCTTATCATCTTTCAGGCAGCAGGCACAATAAAAATTAGAACTACAGAAACTTGTGGGTATTACAAAAGGTTATTTCTATCAATTCATGTGTATCTGTAGATGGGAATGTCAGAGAAGAAAGTTCTGTATGCCTTTCTACTCGTACCTTCACCCAGAGACAGAGCAGGACTACATGACGTCATATTTAACATTTAGTTGGATGTGGAGCAACATAAATAAACACTTAACCAAGAGGTGTTGTAAATAGTGTTGTAATTTTAGGAGGTGGAGAGATGTAACATTCTCAGCACACAGTACCATCCCTCTCCAAGTGCTGCCAGTATTGCTGCTTCCCAATACAACAGATCTGTATTTTGTACCACATCCATCTTGTGGTACCTGAATGTCTCCCACGTAACAGAAAAGGCAGGCAGCCACAGAAATATGTTGCCATCATTATTTCTGTCATTATTGTTTATTGGGGTCCGTGTTGCAAGCACCATTTACACAGAGGTCATTTGGGTAAGCAAAAGCTTATTGCAACAGAGATGTGCAGTCTGGTCCTAGAAACGCTGCATAACGTGACAATTTTGCTACATCTTGTGCTCACACATAGTGGAAAGATGCTGCTTGTCCCAAAGAGACATCATCTCCAGGAGGTAACAGGGGGTCTGCACAGCTTCACCCTGTCGCGGTCCGAAGGGAGTAGGGGACAGGACACGAGGAACGGGTGCAAGCAGAATTCTCTATTCAGGCGTGTGTGTCCGATACTTAACCGTCCCACCAGGGAAAAAGGGGCAGAACATAGGGTGGGCTATCAGACAGAGCAAATCAGAATAGGGCACAGGCAAAAGGGGGAGGAGGAAGCCTGGGCATGTGCAGTTGTGCACTGTGTAGAAACCACATAACAGTAAAGTCCATATGAAAGTCCTGNTCACCCCAGGCAGGACATCGCTGGGGGGGGGGGATGTGTTTGCTGCAGCACTGTGTGCTTCTCTAATAAGGCTGTGATAGGTCTTCCACAACATTAAAACAGCACACATGAAAACCCTCCTAGCCCATTCCTTGTGGCCAAGGCTTTTCAAAAGATAATTTCTTGAAAGAGGGCAGATGCATCCAAGCTACAGCCTCTGGCCACTGTCTAATTAAGGTACAGAATAAAAGCATTCTGAAAGGGGGGGTAGTATCTCCAATATACTTTGGAATATTCCTTCACCACAGAACAAATATGTGATAAACAGGAAAAAAACCCAAACCTACCTGAATTTCAGAAAGAAAGAAAAATCTCCAGTGTTACCTTGAAAATCACATACTGGTATCTAATACCTGAAGGGCATGTGAAGGTTCAGTAGATCCCCCAGGATAAGGGACCTCTGATGGACTCCAGAAAACCAGATGTATGTCAGGCAGAAGTTGCTGAAGTGTCATATCTAATTAATGGAGAGAGGAATTACAGTCACCTACATTTCTGCTTGACTAGGAGGATTAAAAAAAAGAAAAACAAGAGTTAATGACACCTTATCCCTGTGCAGCACGTGAAACCTATGCATTGTGTGAGCCAAACAGGAACATAAGTGGTACTGGCTTTGTACCAGCTTCTGGAACATGGTAAACTCCAACCTCAGTGGAAGAAATGTCTTTTGTCACCAAACCAGACATTCCACCAATTCACACCCCTGACACAAGTCACAGACTAGCCCTTTTTTGTACTGATTCTCAGTCATCTCTTCCATCTATGCCCAGAGCAGATGGACTTATATATATACACATTTTCATTTAAAGGACCTCCCTCAGTTTTCCAAGTACTGCAGGATAATTCACCAAAAATACACTTAACCAACATTTCTCACTAGAAGGATGTTTACTAATCTTTGACATCTGGGTGCCTATTTTCTCCTTTGGAAAAATAACATAATCAGTTTTATCTAACAAGGCTTTACACTGGGCTAATCACTAAAAATTAATAGAAATACATCAACAAGGCCATTAAAACAGTGTGTGGGGTACATTCAGATATATGAAAACCAAGGAAAAGGCAGGAGGCAGAATGGTTTTTCTTTAAAGCTCTCTAGTCATCAGTGACACACTGTCATTCAGCATGTTTTATTGTCCACTTGAATCCAATGAATAGAACAGTCTAATGAAAGCCACAGTGTTTCTGGATAGACAGTGTATTTGTTACTTAGGCAGACAATAAAATATTAGTAAAGCATCTGAAGCAGCTCTACACCAAATGAAGATGAGATTTCTTATTTATGAGTAAGAAAAATAAAACTTGAACAATACCACTTATTTATTATGCAGCAAAAGAGAAAGCCAGGGTGACTGAAATTTTGCATATAGAGCAAACAGAAAATGTATCAGTTTTCTAGCACAGCCACAAGAGACCAAGTTTCATCTGAAGTTATAAGATATAAGATCATTGCTGGTTAAGAAGGTAAGATCACTTTTTATGAAGCAGCAGAAATTCACTGATGACAAAACATTACTCATTTTGGCCCATGTTCTGGTTACAAGCATGTCCAACTACTTCTAAAGTCTCTAAAAATATATAGCTAAAATCTCATAACTGGAATAAAACATGGTCTTTATTCTGCACCACAAATGCTGGAAAATATTGATCTAAGAGTCAAGAAATTGTATAAGCAGATTACTCTCAAAAAGACTGGTGCATAAAATTCCCTTATTGTTTATAATATATTTGGCAATTGACACATGTCTTTGGATTTATCTGGAATGGAAGATCTTCGTACGGCTCTCAGGAAGCACATATGAGAAAATGAGAGTGAACTGCTGAGAAGCTCGTGCCCTTTCCCAAACTAATTATGTTATTTGGAGTCCTGCATCTGCCATGGAGATCCACAAAACAAAGTAATTATCAGATAACCTAATCTGCCAGATTTAGATCAAATCTCTAGAAGAACTGGTTGCTAATTATGGGTATATGCACGTACGTATGTGCGTATCTGTATGGACAATATGTTTAGTTTAACACCATGAATTTAATTAATTTAGCTCTTGAAAAAGCTTTCTTCTGAGAAAGGCCAGAGGAGAAAATACTGTGACAACAGCCATAAATCCACAGCAGAAGGTCTGCTGGGTAAATAGTACAGGGCACAAGTTGTAATATTTTTCTGTATTTAAAGTATTTGTGTTCACTTTGGGTACGTGTGTTTATCTTCATGCAAGTCCTGGCCTACTCAGAGTTCTTCAATTCTTGGGTAATGGAAATACCATCAGAAGCCTGAATCTCATCACCTTGTTTCATAAATGAATCATTGGAGCAAAAAGAATAAAAAAAAACCTACCAAAAACCCACTAGGAACAATACAAACACAAACACAATACTGAGATTTTATTTGTTTCTGCAAGGTGAAGGCCAAATTCTTCACTGGGGTAAATTTACAATGCAGCAGAAATTTACATCCAAAATGTGTAGCCTGGGAGTAATGGGGTTAAAACAAAATCCAGGAGCCAGTTTAGGCTGGTGGTAGTTCAGTGTCCCACATCAGCAACACATCAGGGCACATATTTTTCAGTTCTTGTGAAGTCCTATGTACTTTGGCTCAACTTATGTTATAGAATTATGTGATAATTCTAGTAAAAGATATAAGAATTAAAAAAAAAAAAAACAACCCTCTCTCATTAAACCTTAAAACTTCCTCATTAAACCTTAAAAATATGTAGAAGAGAGTAAAAGTGATTCTGTTAACAGATCCATTTACCATCACATTAAAATATAAGTTCAGAAGGTTCATACTCAATGTTCTGATTGTAACATCAAATCTTACACAACACAGCTAAGCCTCGGCTTTCATCAGAAAAGGTCAAGTTGAAGCAGTAGCTCAGAACTCCAGGACAGCCTAACAACTCTTTGATGACACTAACTAGTGGGTCACTATAGAAGGAAGAGACAACTATCTTTTCACAAAGATTACAGCCAAGACAGTAAAGTAATTATGAAGGAGAGAAAGCATTTTCATTTTTTAGGCCTGAGAATTCTTCAACACAAATTCAATTTAAATTATTTTATCTTACCACAGTATCATAGAATGGTTTGGGTTGGAAGAAACTTTAAAAATCATCTTGTTCTAACCCCCTGCCATGGGCAGGGACATCTTCCACTAGACCAGGCTGCTCAAAGCCCCATCCAGCCTGGACCAGTAATATACTTCTGTCTTCTTTCCTTCTCCAGCACATGGGCCCTCCAGTGTTGCCTCTGTGATCAAAAAGAAAATATATAATAATGCTGACTCAGACAATTCTTTTTTTTTTTATAGCTTCAGGGAGACTTACATAGAGTTGATTGCTAGTTACTGCTCTGTTTATCCTGGTGTTCCTTGCACAGTCAGGTTGCCCAACAAACCACTTCTTGCTTGCCAAGCTTGCTGCAGCTGCATTGCCACATGCTCGGAGGGTTCCCAGGACAGCACAGGCTCTTGCTGCAAGTGATTGGACTGCAACCTGCCTCTTGCTCCAGGGCTTGGCATGAAGGCAGTGGGTGAAACAGCTCCCAGTGCTCAGCACCTGTTGGAGGTCATGGAGTGTGAATTTAGGGTGAGACTCAAGAGCACTGTGCTGTTGCCCTCTCTCCTTTATCAGGCTCTGACAGCCCATTAACAACAGCATCAGGTGGGATGTTTTTCTGTCTGAAATCATAGAGTTTCTGAGACTAATTGCCCAGCCCAGGGTGTGTAATGCTATTCTAGATGCCCCAGAGTGTCCCTCCCCAGCCACAGCCACAGCCTTAGGAAGGTAAAGGTCTTGCAGGTGGCTGTCACATCCCCAGCTCCATGCAGGTGTCCTGGATGCCCTAAAGTATTTCTGACAGACTGTGAGTCCTATGTTTAGGCACCTGAATCACTTACTGACTGTCAAAAGCAACTATAGCTGATGGAATATATTTCATTAAAACTGATTTTAATGTAAAATTGTGTTTCTAAGTGACCTCTTGGTTCCTTTATTTCTGCATTTGCACCGTGCGCTTTCTGAGGGAAAGGTCAAATTTGAGACAAACCAGAATACTGCAAAATGGAAATATTTGTTGGAAACGAGAACTTGTGGTATTTGAATTGTCACTGTAAATTTGCAGATTTTCACTGGCTAAGAGAAATAGACATTTTTTAAACTGCTCTGTAATGTGTCCTTCCCAGCACTGTCAATGCCAGCAGTGATTGCTGTCTGACAGAAGCACCTGAGACTGGTGCAACACAAACATTCCTCAACACTGACCCAGATAACCTGTGCTGTTGAACAAATACACAGGATAACATCATTATCTTCTTATTCTGAGGCTTAAAAGTTAGATGTCTATGAAGTTTGGCACCTGTTCCATTTGCAACAGGTGAAGGAAAGAAGCAGGCTTCTCCAGAGGACAATTTTTTAACTTTAAATAGATACATCAAATGAGCAGAAGGGTCTCTCTATGTGTGCTATTTCTTTCTACCACCCGCAGAGGAATCTGCTGCTCTTTTTGGACCGTAAACTTTGCAGAAATAGCCTGTTTGTAGAATCATAGAATATGCTCAGCTGGAAGGGATCATCAAGTCCACAAGGATCATCAAGTCCAACTCCTGGCCCTGCGCAGGACAACCCCAAGAATCCCAGCATGTGCCTGAGACGTTCACACTTTGCCTTTGTACAGTGAAGGGCAAAATATGGGTGGGTTGCCCTATCTCAAAATAATTTAAAATTAGTTATTGATATTCTTTGTAGGCATAAGTATAAAGTCTGTATCTCTACAAATATAATGCCAATTGAAATAAATTCAGTCAACAGTATTGCCAAATGCGATTGGCACCGAGATTGCCTGCTAATGACTACATGGCAAGCCTTGGGATACTGAGCAGAAGCTTTCAATTTCAGTTGCTAGAATCTTCTTCTTCCTTGTGGATCTGAAATGCCACAAAGGGAATGAAGGAAAAAGAGAGGGAAAGGGATCAAGAAAGGAAGGGAGAAAGGAAGGGAATCTGAGTTTCACGGCTGCAGAGAAATTGTTAACCTCCCAACTTAAATATATTAATTTTCATTCTAACTTCAATGACACATATATCTCAAATATTTTCATTTGAGTTCTTGTGCAAGGGTACTGTCCTTTCAGACACTGCAGTTTTTCTGTTTGCATTTATTACGCCATTTTTCTCATCCACGCAGCCATCTATTTTTAGTTTGATTTGACATGAATTTCCTCCTTGCCCTTTTTGCATATACTTACTCATCTGCACTGACCTTATTTTGACTCTCAGCAAGTGACACACTTCTGACAGATGCACATACACCCAGGGGTAGAATGCATTCATATACATTCTCCATGCACCTACAGGCTCCATACTGTCCTTGCTTCTCACCAGAATTTACCACTGAAAAAAAGACTTCCCACTGAAACTCAGTGTCCCAGCTATTTAGTCTGTCCTTTGAATCTAGATGTTGTATGGCACTGTAAAAATATGGTAGGAAGTCTTTAATTTCTAAATCCCATATCTGGACGTATTCTAACATGATGATGATTACCTTGCATTTTCAATCTCTTATTTAAATGTCACAGTCCTTCAATGCAACAGCTATTTGTGGCTCTCTGGCATGTGATGCAATGAGGTTATCTTGGCAAACTCCTGACTGGGCTGGACTCCATATCTCAGAAACCACGTCTGTGGTTGGCAGTGTTTACTCCCTAGGTAACTATTTTAGCAAGTTCTGAATGAGTATGGAAACCAGACCAGGGCTGAGCCACGGTGGCAGAGTGATACAGGAAAACCCAGGCTGCATTTGTCCATGCAGTACCTTTCAGTACATAAATAAAGGACTTTAGCCTCTGGAGCTGACAACACAGCACCTTTTGCAAGTGGCTAAATAAACAAAAATGCTTATGATGTCAGCCCTACAATTGTGTATCTTGTTGCTAACCTGAGATAAGCACAAGCCCTTTTCACATGTGAGAATGCATGTGATCTGATAGTTGCACATTGCTGCTGTCTCTTTTTCATTTCCTCTCTAAAATGCCAACGCTATTGAAAAATCAATTTTATAGAACTTGTCAACTACTTGCTATGCTCTTGCCAAGACTCCAGACTAGTTCACAGCACTCTGCCTCTTTGTGCCTAACGAGCTCCCCATGTGCTGCAGGATTTGTCTCTGCCTGTGACCAACTGTGTGCTAACCCAGGTGCCTGCAATGCCTTCTGCAGATAGTAAAAGACAGTAGAAGATAAGACAGCATCCTCAGCTGGTGAGATAAAAGACATTTGAGGAAAATGTGCCCAGTTCTTTAATTCTTCACTCTGGCCTTCCAGAAGCCTTCTGCATGCATGGAGAACTTCCAAGAAGGCTTTGGAAGAGATTTATATTCCTGAAGAATGATTTGATAGAGAAAAATCTATTATTTACTCTTTTTTTTTTTTTTTTTTAACAACACTAGCTAAAGGCCCCAAATAACAGCAATACTTGATATAGTTGTCTGGAATGTAAAATGAGGAAGGGACAGGCAGTCCTTGTTGGGAAACTTCTGTTGGTCATTGGCCATGCTTCAGCACGGCTTACAAAGAGGATTCTGCAGAACTCCTGCTACGGGGATGCCACAGATACTTAGGATCTGCAGACGGTGCTTGAAGAGCTCTACAGACATTCAATCACATACCTTACAGGAAGCAAACCTGGCTTAATCCCTGGGAACAAGGCTCCTACCCAGATGGTCTTACACTGAATGGTCTTACACTCTGTGGTTGCCCCACTGCCCCCCCCACAGTAAAGGCAGGCCTTCGGAAAGAGCAACAGCTTTGGCCTGATGTTGTCCTTTGTATAAACTCTGGAAGCCCTACCAGGAATTGGCTCCAGACTGCCACTGGAGGCTTTGTCTTGTCATACACATAGGCTTTTCTCAAGTTACACATGCAAATAGTTCCAGGAACACCTGATCATTTCATTATGAATCATCACAGAGAGACTCAGGTGAGGTTTTTTTACCTACTCTCTTATTTTCTTTCTATTTTTCTAACCCATCCATCCATGTATATATCTATCCATTGTTTCTTACTCTTTCCTTATTATCCTGCTATGGACACATCTCCAGTCCAGCCAACTGGCCTTGGCTCACTCAACCAGTGTATCAAGCAGTTCTGAAAGCCTTTACAAAATACAGCTTTTAAAAAGCCATTGTTAGAGTCATGAGAGCAATTCCACTTTTTCTACAGGTGTGTGGCTGCTATAGGCTCCTCTGCTTTATATAAAATTTCATGGGCTTTTCATTGTCAAGTCTATATATCCAGAGCAATACTGATGTCCCAAAACTAAGTGCAGAACACTCTGTATCATCTTCTTCTGCAGCCACTGCAATGAAACAACTCCATATTGCTTTCCAAAAGAGATGATTCTCCCATGATGTTTCATAGCAATTCCAGTCAAAGTCAGAGCAAGCGACATTTCTCTGCAGGTCATATCTCTGTCTCCTTTGTCTGCAACACTATTTGCTGATATATTTGTTTTGGCAATTTCCAATTCAGATATGTTTTTGTATGTTTTTCCCTCGTGCTCCTCCCATTTCTGTGCAACAGGACATTGTGCCCTCCAGGATAACCAGATGGGTGTAAGGACTGAGCCTTCAGCTGGTGTAAACTGGCAATGCCATGAAGTCCTTGGAGTTGCAGAGATTTACTCCAACACTGGTTATTCACTTTCTCACATGTTAGTCTTCATACCCTCTAGTAATATGGCTAATATTTATCATATGATAATTTATTTTTTGTAGGAACTTATCTCTTGTAATTTTATAGTGCCAAACACAGCAGCAGACCTGACTGTAACTAATCCAAATTTATATACAAGCCATTACCTGACTATATATATGTGTGTCTAGAGAAGGAAAGATCCAGCGATTATTCACAGTCTCCATCTACTTATGCCATACTTTCCTCTCTAGTGCACACACCTTATGTTCACAAAGTTTCTGATTTCAGGCTTTCTGGTGGTCCTGGTCCTTAAGGCACGGAGTGATAAGGCACTTTGCTCTGCTTCAGGCACATGGCTGGCCAAAGGCATTTATCTGACATTAGGGAAAGCTATTTTATTTGATTGAAACATCTGTTTGTCTTTCTCGATCCAAAATCTGGAGTTCAAGGTCAGCAAAGCAAATATCTAAACCACAGGCAGAGCAAGCAGCTCATTAGGAATTACAATTACTAAGAATAAAAAGACTTTGTTTCTGTGTGACAAAACTCAAAGTTGAATGATTTAAAAATTCATTTATTGCTTATATAAACCACAATGGGTTTCTACTGCTGCAAATGTTTCTGTCTTCCATTCTTAGTATATCTTTTATAGACCCATGTATTCCCCTCTGAGTTTCTATATGTTTGGTGACACTGTTTTTTGCAACATACCAGCACAAAGAAACCACAGTTATGACTAAAGATGCCAATATAGTAAATAGCTACAAATTCCATCCTACCCAGTCATTATTCTGGAAACTACAATGGGATCTGCACGGAACCACTGCAGACTTCATAATATGGGAAGCTCTGTCAAAGCCTTTGCAACGAAATACTAAGCTTGAGGGAATGCAACATTCAAATATTTTTAATAATTGTATTCAAAATCAGTGCAATGAGAAAGGGAAGAGTTCATTAATAATAGAATAATAATGAGTACAATGTTATAAGGAATATATATGAGATATAAATGGCTGTAACAGTATTATTCTCCCATAATCTGCCTCATGTAAATACAATAAATGGTACTTTTTATTGTGATGCCTTTACCAGCAGTTAAGACTGGCTAACACAAGTTGTTTTCTGCTTAACGTTGTACATTCTCCCAATCTGGCAATAAAAATGTGGCTTCTGGAGTAAGGGGATGTGTAATTTTGGACTCAATCAATAAAGCAAGTGCATGGGAAAGTCCTTGTGAGGCCAGGTGCTCAGGACGGCCACAGCGGGGCTGGCAGCGTCAGGTGGGGACAAGGACTTTATCCCCTGTCTGTGCTTGAATGTGTAACAGGGCTGTGGCACAGCCACACCAGTGCACTGAGCCCAGCTGGGAGCATGACATGACCATGGTGCGAATACCCCAATGCCTATGGATCTTGTTTTAATTACAGAACCAATGAATGTTAAGGGGTTGAAAGGGGCCTTAAAGATCATCTAGTCCCAACCTCCTGCCATGGGCAGGGACACCTCCCACTAGACCAGGTTGCTCAAGGCCTTATCCAACCTGGCCTTGAACACTGCCAGGGCTGGGGCATCCACAACCTCTCTGGGCAATCCGTGCCAGGGCCTCACCATCCTCGAAGTAATGAACTTCTCCCTAACATCTAACCTGAATTTGTCCTGAGTAATGTACCCATTACTCCTTGTCCTATCACTACAGCTCCTGATGAACAGTCCCTCTCCAGCTTCCCTGTAGGCCCCCTTCAGATACTGGAAGGTTGCTATGAGAGCTCCACACAACTTTCTCTTCTCCTGGCTGAACAGTCCCAACATCCCCAGCCTGCCATAGAATCACAGAATATGCTGAGTTGGAAGTGACTCATCAGGATCATTGAGTCCAACTCCTGTCCCTGCACGGGACACCCCAAGAATCCCAGCATGTGCCTGGGAGCACTTTCCAAATGCTTCTTGAGCTCTTGTCAGGCTTGGTGCTGTGACCACGGGGAGCCTGTTCCAGTGCTCAGCCACCCTCTAGGTGAAAAGCCTTTTCCTGACATCCAACCTAAACCTCCCTTGGCTTCAGGCCATTCCCTCGGGTTCTGTCACTGGTCACCAGAGTGACGAGATCGGCACCTGCCCCTCCACTTCCCCTGGTGAGGATGTTGAAGACCACAATGAGGGCTCCCCTCAGCCTCCTCTTCTCCAGGCTGAATAGACCAAGTGCCCTTAGCCGCTC
Source organism: Lepidothrix coronata (assembly GCF_001604755.1). Taxonomy (NCBI): domain Eukaryota; kingdom Metazoa; phylum Chordata; class Aves; order Passeriformes; family Pipridae; genus Lepidothrix; species Lepidothrix coronata. The sequence continues at coordinate 1,998,060 of NW_016690266.1, read as the reverse complement.
CTCATACGGCTTCCCCTCAAGGCACTTCACCATCCTCGCTGCCCTCCTTTAGACGCTAACAGCTTAATGTCTTTCTTATATTGCGGTGCTGAAACTGCACACAGCACTCAGGGTGAGGTGCTCCAGTCCTCTTGCGAACTGCGTGGCGCTCCTCTGGACTTGCTCCAACACCCCCAATTCTGGTCCCCAACGCGTTCCCGAGGCGGATGGGCGCCGTCCCGATGGATACCCGTGCAGACCCCCGCATTCTCTCTCTCCCCCCCGCCCGAGCCCAGCGCGCCCCAGGGCCCGGCGGGCGCTGCGGAGGCTGCGCGGGGCGGGGACTGGCGGAAGATGGCGGAGGCCGAGTGAGTGCCGGGGCTGCGGAGGGGCCGGGCCGGGGCCGCGGGAGGGGGGGACGTGCCGGGCCGGGTGGGTCAGCGGTGCCCCCGGCCGGTCCTGCCCGTGGGCCTCGGGACGGGGGTGACGCCTGGGGGGCGGCAGGCGGACCGTGCCGGGGGCGAGGCGGGGACAGGCCGGCGGGGCCGTTCCCCGGGCGGCAGAGGGACCCTGTGCCCCGCGGGGCTGCCCCGGGCCCGCGGCCCCTCTGCCGGCTCTGCTGGAAGGGCCGGGCCGGGGCGAACCGGGCCGGGGGTGCTGGCGCTGCCCAGGCTGGCAGGGCCCCCGCGGGTCCGGGGCTGAACCGCCGCGACCGAAGAAGGGGGTGGTTTGCTTTTGGCAGGCGACGGATGGTTTCTTGCCATCTCCTGCGCGGTGTTGCTTAAATAAATCTTCTCTTAGTCGGCCCTCGCAACGCCGCGCCGTGCCCGGTGTGTGTGTGCGGTGTCAGGAGTTGTGGATCTCTCCCGGTGCTCCCGGAGAGCCCTGGGGGGCACTTGCAGAACGGACCTTCTCAACAGGAGACAGTTAAGTGACTAAGTGTTTCCAAAATGTCTAAGGTGGTAATTTACTCCTTAAGTGTTTGTGCAACGCCAGACACCGTGTTTACGCCTTGCACGGTGTGTTGGAAGGAAGGCTTGGGAAGCGCAGCTGAGGCTCTGGCAGTGCCAAGCCTGTAGCTTTCAGTGTGGTGTTACAGTTGTGAATGAGCAGTCCCAAGAGACACAGGCTCAGAAATCGTGTTGGTTCAATATGTGATCTATTCCCATCTGAGAGGAAACACTCAGTAAAAAATAAGTCTTAAAAGGAGACATTGTCTTCTCTGTCTGCAGGCGCAGTAGCCTCCCAGTCCAGGAGGAGGAGGTGATGTTGCCTTTAGAGATCTTAGTTTCATTTTCATGAAAAGTGATGACACTAAATATCTTTGCTGAGCCAGAGCTGTCTGAGGCACTGAGGAATTTTTCATGAGCATTGGTCACCTTGCTCCATTCCCCTGTTACTCTGTGGCATGCCAGAAGGCCGTAAGGTCAGTGGAAAATTTAGAAACTGGGATAAAACAAATAGAAATGATACGTGTGGGGTGAGAAACCACCAGGTGAAAATTACTGCTACTTTAGGACCTTGAACATCTACCAATGTGTACCCACTCGGGTGCCCTCGCTGTGGTCAGGCTGTTTACCTGGTAGTAAAAATCTGTTGCTGGTGCCTTGTATGACTTGCAGCTGCAGTGGTTGTATAAGAGCAGTGAATGATTTCGTTGAGTAGCAAAGTCCTCTGATGTTTTGCTAAACCTTCACAATTAAATATATGTTTGCTGAATGACAAATAAAAGGAAATTGGATAAATGCAGGTTTCCTAGTCTGAAACTGGTTTATGCGAGACTAAAACTGGACTTTTCTCAGTCATCAGCATTTCTAGAAAAAAAACAATAACATTTGATTTGTGTTTACATCAGTATTGCCGTGCGGGACAGTTGATGATTCTTAATTTGGTTGAAGATTCCTGTAGTTGAAGAATTACAAAAAGCAGAGTCTTGTTAGAGGGACATATCAAGAGATAGTATAAAAGGGGGAAATAATTGCTGTGGGGAAATTGTTAATAGATTTCATCAAAGACTGGAGGCTTGGGCCGATCTCTCTCAGTATTTGGGGGTTGGAACTAGGTGATCTTTAAGGTCTTCCAACCCAAAGCACTCTATGGTTCTATTTTAGTTGATGACATTGGTGCACAAAATAGGATGCAGTAATCTTGCTTGCTGAGGACCCAAAGCTGAGAACCGTTTTGAGGGCCAAAGAGGACTGGGAGATTGTGCAGGAAAGATGGAATGACGTTGAGTGTCAGAGTAAATAACACCTGAAATGCAGCATGCAAGGTTTGGGGCTGGTAGCAGGGAACAAGGACTTCAGTAACATGAAAGAAGAGACACTGGAATGTAGTAATGGATCATGGGACATGAGCAAACCACTTTATGACTGAAAAAAGAAACCATGATCCTGTATGCTGCAAAACTGCTCGTTATAGAGAGACACAAAGGTGTGAACTTTCTTGTACGTCAGTTGTGGTCATGTATTTAAAAAAAAGGGATGTGGAGGTTTCAGGAAATGCCAAAAGCTGTTGGGATGGAGAAGTAAGTACAGAGTCAAGGGTTTAACTTGTTTTCCTAGGCAAGCTAAAGCTTAGAAGGGACATAACAGTTTGAAAGCCCCCATTAGGCACAATATTCCTGCAGAGTTTGTAACTGGGACCTACAGCCTCCAATGCTATGTATTGAAAAGACTCATGTAAATTCTGAGAATTCCTGTGATCATCTGTTGGGCAAGCCCTCAGGGATACAGGGGAGACTCTCAGCTGAAATAGTGATGTATTTGTGTTTCCATGCTTTCTTTCCTGGAGGCTAAACGTATTATCCAAGCTCCACTTATCCAAGCAACCAAGCCATGTCATCCGGAGGAGGGGAAAAAAATCTGGAGCACCTCCTTTTTGCTTGAGGGAAGTGTGTTGCAGTGCCAGTGCCAGTGCCAGTGTGAGTCAGGAAGCAGACTGAGAAGCCAGACACCTTGTTTGTCCTCTGTCCCCCTAAGAGATGCTCATTATTACAAATAATGTGGAGAATCAGCTGTGCAGAAGAGATCCTGTGTTCTCAGGAAGACACTGCTGCCTCCCCAGATTGCCAGTGGGAAGCTGCATGTGATCAGAACTTTTTTTTTTTCCTTTTTTTTGTTGCCTGTTGGAACCTTTTCCATCTGATGGAGGATGCCATGGTGTGGCATTGCATCTTCTGTGCAGTCACTTGGAGTATCTTACGTAGCCTGGATGTTTTTAACTTCCCTTTCAGCTTTCAGTCATCAAAACTGAATGCTGTGTCCTCTGCCCTGCTGCTGCATCTTCAGAGAGCTTCCTCTGGATCTGCTGGAGCCAGGGAGGAAGGGAGATGGATGTTCTGGTTTGGCTCCCCATGTGCCATAAATAAGAGTTAACAGAAGCCGCCACTGGCTGGCAGTTTCAAATTTAAAAACAATGTCAGGGCTTTTTTTCTGAAGTTCCAGGTGGCTAAGCTGTCTATCAAAATCGTTGTTATACATGAATGTGGCACTGAATTCATGTATAACAAGACTTTTGATGGACAGGTTTTTTTAAAAAAGAGTGATTGGGATGGGAACTCTGCCATTCCTGTAGTGCCTGCAGTTACTCACGTAGGACGCTGCCGAGTGCACGGGCAGGCGGAGCTCCTTTTACCTTCACCCTCAGGTGCTTTTGTGCCTGATTACAGTTATGGTTTGAAATAATATATGGCAGTTTTCACCAAAAGTGTGTTACTTGGGCAAATATTTCTCTGTATTGCGGTTACTGCTCTGGTTTGCCAAGTTGTTCGCACTTACCAGGGGTTACAAAATGTGCTCGCTGCAGGATTGTTGAAATTCTGACTCCATCCTGAAAATTATTTTTCAGATTTCACTTTCCAGTTGAGAAATGTTTTCTGGCATCTCTTCAGGAAGAGAGATCTATGAACCTCTGTGGCTGACGTGGAATTAAGGGCTGTGTTTACTTGCTTCTGAATTACATAATCTCCAGTTGTTGCTTAAAGGAGGGGAGAAAAACAATTTATTGTTACTACAAAGCAAGCCTTTCTTCCATCTGATACCAGTTTCATTTCTTCCCCTCCTGACTGGTTTCACATTCCTAGCTGTCCCATACCACGTGTTTCCTCCTCTGTCTCCTAATAGACAAAGCTATTTGTAAAACCTGTTTTCTTCGTAAGTTGTTTTTGCAGCTGTGGTTGTTTCTGCTCTCAAATGACTAATTGCCTCCTCAAAAAATTCAGAAAAAAATACAATAGACATTTTTTTAACCAAATCTCCAAATAATTTAAGAGAAATATATGTAATGTTTCTTATATCTGCACTTTCACCCTTTTTTATTATTTTTCAGGGTTTGGGTGTCTCCAAATTGAAGAGTCAACGTACCGATTACAAGTGAATCCTTCTCAGTCAGCCTGTTGGATGCCTCTGAGAATATAAGAAGTCATGGCAGAAAATGATGCAATGCCAACCTTACCAAAAAAGTGTGGTCCATATATTTCATCTGTAACCAGTCATGGCATGAATTTGGTAATTCGTGGTATAGTGCTGTTTTTTATTGGCGTATTTCTTGCATTAGTATTAAACTTGCTTCAGATCCAGAGAAACGTTACTCTCTTCCCCCCTGATGTGATCACCAGCATCTTCTCCTCGGCTTGGTGGGTACCACCTTGCTGTGGCACAGCATCAGGTAAGTTCAATCATGTGTGTGTGCCTAGCATGGAGATGAAAAAGTGGAGAGGGAGGTAGATAGTTACAAAAAGCTATATAAGAGGTGGGGAAGGTACAAATTTCTCTTCCATCGTCACTGCCCTTTTTGAGCTGTTACTGTCCTTTCTGATCTCCCGTGTGTGTACACAAATATGCATGTATCCAGAAATTGTTGTTCTGCAATTTTGTCTTATTGTACTGTTGTTAGCACAGCAATTTTTCTGCTTTTTTTGCTGGGGTAGAGTGCAAGTTCAACAGACTTGAGAAGGTGGTGCCACATGTAACCTGGAGGCTGGATTACAGGAATGTGCTCTCAGACAGCCCTTGAAAATACCCCAACACTGTCAGACTGTGCATCACACAGTGCCTTGTTTGAGCACAGCAGACTACCCTGAGCAATACTCTGTTTTGTCGTCCAGCTTTCCATTTGTTCCTTGTTCCAGCTGGAGGTATGGCTTTAGCTCCATGGAGCTGGGAGCCCTGATGTGTCTCCAGAGCTTAGGGCAGGCAGGCAGCTTATAGTTGTAGAGGCACAGAGCAGAACAGAGCACCTCAGATGATGTGAACATGCTCCATTTCTCCCATGACCACGTAGGGAGTTGAGGTTTTTGTGTGTTTAACTAGTTTAAGTGAGATGTATGTCCACCGTAGGTAGTAAGAAATATCCCCTTTCCCTCTTCTTTCAACTATCGAGGCATATTCTATGTTACAAGCATGATAGGATTAGACTTTCTACTTGGCTCTGAAAATCACTGATCTGTGGGTCAGTTTCCGGCTTTACTAAGGAAATATTCTTAGCAGCCAGTACTGGAGCATTCTGCTTTGGTGAAACTGTTAGTTGTAGGCAATATCTTCCTAGAAGTCAGTTTTAATAAGATTGAGAAGCTCGTGATTCTGGGTAGTAATGTGAGTCAATAAACTTGTTTTCAAGATGGCATCACTGTTTTGCTAATGGTAATATTTAAGCCTGGTTTTTTTCCTAGCTTTTTTTTTAATACCTTCTTGAATTTACTACACCCAGATATCATCGAGGAGCTTAATTTGAAAGAAAACCCTCCAAACAGCTTGCTGAATACGTCAGTTGTGTTCTCCAGTGGAAATGCATTTGGCATATTATGGTGGCAGTTATGTACCTGCTTTATCTGCTAGTTGTCTTAGTCCTTTTCCTGTTATCTTGCCAAGATTGTTGATTATGTTTTGGTTCGTATTCTCTATTTGCTGCATTTTTTTTTCATGCTTTAAACTGACTGTCTTGACAAATATTTCTGATAAAGATTTGATCTTTTATATGTATGGAGTAATGGAGGTTGAAGTGACAGAATACCAGCTTGCAATAGCAGCAATGCACAAGGTTTGCAGTGTTTACTGAAGTGTTTGCACCAGAAGCTGTTTGCATCAGGCTGCACTTTGTGCTCTCTTGGGTAATCTGAGGACACTGCAGCTGTGAGTGGGAACTTGTGAAGGTTAGGTCTTGCCATCATCTCACAAGAAACTCGTGGGCCTCTCTGGATCTGGTGGGTTGGTGGTTTTGATGAAAAGACTGGATAAGGCTTGTAAATTGTAGTCAGTCACTTGCTAGGCAGTTGCACTACTTGATTTTAAGCCACCTGATTTAAAGATATTACAGACTTAATTGGCTTTTCCCATCAGGAGTCACTCCTGTTGAGGTGTTCAGGTTCTTTTTTTTCATTATCAGTCTTCTCCATTTTCTTCCCCTATCTTCTCTGCTAGCATACATACAGGGAATCTCTGTGGTAAATACTGATAATTCACCCATTTTCTTACCATTTGTACGTGCACAGCCTTCCTGGAATTGGCGTGAACATTTCTCTGCAGTATGGTTTATTATTATAAACAGAATAAAGGTATTTTGCATATTTATAATCAGTGGTGATCGAGGCTGCATTCAGAGAAGTCCTTTCATCCATCACCGTTATTAGTCATGAGTTTGGCCCAAGGCCTTTGGCAAGAAAATTGCTCAGGGAGGTTTTTTTTTCCGCTCCAGCTTTACTGATGATTTATTTTCCCGAATCCTGGAGATCAGTTTCCTCTGTGGCAGAATAAAGAGCATTTGTGGTGTTACCCCCAGCAGTGTGCTGGACTGAGAGCACTGGAGTCTGTACTGATGGCTCAGACTCTGCCACGCTCCTGCCACACCAGTGTAACATTATGCACCATTGTTAGTCCTCAGTGGGGTTGGTAACAGTCTTTTTAGCTGCAGTTGCAGTAGAGAACACGTTTATGAGGAAATACTGAAAGAGCATCACAATTCCCTGGGGCTGGAAGTCCTGTTTGTTTTCTGTATTCAACAGCTGCCATAGGCTCTTGGTTTTCTCTCTTCTGGGTGAGCTTGATAGTGAGCATTGAAGAAGAGAAAAACATTATCTAAACAAAACCTGCTTGTAACAACAACAAAAGAAAAAACAAAATACCACACTCTGCCCGTACTGTGGTGTGTTTGTTTTGCAGTTATTTAAACATGTATGTTTGATATGTGTGGCTTTCAAAAGTGCCACCCTGCAGGTTATCACTGTTCTTCCTGAACTGCAATGCAGATTTTGGTGTGGGGGAGAGCTCTGTCATCCTCTGCCCCTAGTTCAAATTGTCTCTGTACTGCTCCTTCTGCCAGGTCACTGCTGCAGTGGTCGAAGATGCTGCTGAAGTTTTACAGGGCTTTTTTAAATAATGAAATTCTTTGAAATTCCTCTTTGTTTACAATGTATGTTTTTGTGCTATTTATCCTTGCAGGTCTGTTTTAGTAGTGATTATGATGGTCAAAGTCTGGATAGTCTTTATTTTAGTTAAATGTTGCAGTGCTTTAACTTCTGGGCCTTTTTTCTTTCCTGTCTCCACAGCTGTGATTGGGTTATTGTACCCCTGCATGGACAGACATCTGGGAGAGCCACATAAGTTCAAGAGAGAATGGTCCAGTGTAATGCGATGTGTAGCAGTCTTTGTGGGAATAAATCATGCCAGTGCTGTATCCTGTGTTCAGATGAAATTGGTGATAACAAATGGGTTTCCATGAAAAAAAAATCACACAGTCAGTCACGTGAATTGTTAGTAAAGATATAACATGCAGAGTTTTTGCAAGGGACATGTAGAATATGTGTTAGTGTCAAACTGTTGTAGCAGTGTTGGAGGTTATAAGTCTCAGGTCTTTTTTTTTTAAAATCTTTTCATAAGAAATGTCTCAAATATTAGGCTTTGTCTTACTTAGATTCTTTATTTTCTTTGAAAAATTAAAGTAAGTGTAGGAAAATATTCATGTGGTAGGTATTACAGAAAAGTGCTTTAAGACATTCCAAGTTATGTCCTTTTAACACCACAGTAAGAGGTTGAATCCCAGTTTTGAGGTCATCAGTGAAGCACATGCACTTTGCAAAGAATGGGGAAAACTCAGGACAGGAGTACTCAGGACTATACAACTCAAGGAAGCGTTGTTACCCCATTCTGCAAACAATGCCTTCCTTGATGCCAAGAGAGTAGTTCTCATTCCTGTGGTCATTCAGTAAGAGCAATTAGTATACTCCTCCTAATTGTGTAGCTGCTCAGATACATCCTGGCACAAGTGAGCTCAAAGGTGTCCCCTCTGAAGCAGCTGGGGACATGCTGGGTGACAGGGTGCTTTTCTCATGGACTGGTGCACCTTACTGGCAGTGCTGAGAGGTTTTCTGTAGTCATGTCTAGTGCACTCTCTGTCAGCTAAAGCCAGTATCTGTTTGTGAAAACTGGGGTCTTGTAGAGTAATCAGAAAGGAAGTTGATCATCTCTGAGATGCTTGTCTCCATCAGTGTCAGGTCCAACACAGTTCACAAAAACAGTACTAAGAAGTGCTGACCACCTGCTACTGTCTCCTCATTCCCAGGAAGGGGGCAAGTTAAGTGAAAGATGGGAAAGCAGGCTGAATTCCCACTGAGGTGGCTTGGCCATCAGATGAGTTTTGTTGTTTTTTGGTGGTGTTCCACTGCTCTCCAGAATGGCCGGATGAGCTGGAGCTGGAGCTGCCAAGGCTCCGAGTCACTCCCTCTGTCCCTCACAAGCCTCGCTCTCCTTGCCAAAGATGCACTAGTCTGGTGCTGTGGTTCTCACTGACCTGGCCTGTACCTGTTGGGTGAGCACATGCAACTTTGCTGCTTTTAAGAAATACAAGAGAGTTGGCACCACCTCTCTGCTTGGGTCTGGTTATTTACAGCAAACTTTCTGCAGTTCTCTAACAGCTGTTACCCATATTTCAGGATGTCAGCAACATACTGTCTGTATTTCCTCCTTGACAACTCTCCAGTCTGCTTTCTCTTCAGCTATTGCCAATTCTGCACATTGCCATGTTTGGTGAGGGTTTTGGTCTTGTTTGATACTTTTTCTGATGCTGTTGATTTTTATCCTGTCATTATTTCAGTTAGTGAAGCTTCTTTCTCATTTCCTCTAGGTCTCTCTCCAGATTTTTGTGTTTTTTATATTGTCATCCCATAAATTTGCTTTCAGGCTTATGAAATATGACAGCCTCCTTTTTAATTATCTGTTTTGGACAGGAGTAGGGAGGATGGGTTAGTGTTTCCAAAACATTTTGAAGGATGTGAAACACTACAAAGGTATCTGGAATGACTTCATGCTTCTGTCACAAAGCTGACAAAACTGACTTTCTATGTTGATTTATGTGAACACTTCCAGTAATATTTAAATTTTATTTCATAAAAAACATTAACATTTTAATGTTGAGCTTTATGTAAAGTGTCATTTAAATAAACAAATTGCAATTAATTAAGAGTGATAAAAACCTTTTTTTGGTAAATCCCTGTCACTTGGAGAAGTCTAATGCTAGATTTGTTTTCATATCTAGTGTAATAAAGGACGAGGTGAGGATGAGATGTTCTTACTCTTAACAGTAATGTGTGCATTGTGTGTCTTTCTAAAATGCTTGCATTCTCTGGTAGGTTTAGAGTATCTTTGCTCTTCTACAGGGCCCAGACCCTAAAATCTGAACAAGTGTCATAAGTTTTTAGTTTCCCAATATATTGACAACTTTTACAACGCTTATTTTCTCACACCTGTAGCTGTGTGAGAGCTGACACAGGTAATGCTGTATTTTTTTAGTAGTATTTTTTCTTTTGTGCCAAAATATGATAAACAGAATGAAAAAAATTACTTTACACTTGTATATAGTATTTCCAAACTTATCCTTAACAACCAGCACAGAAGGTGGATTTTGCCAACAATATCCAGCTGTCTCTCACATTAGCAGCACTGTCGATTGGGCTGTGGTGGACATTTGATAGATCACGGAGTGGCTTTGGCCTTGGAGTGGGAATTGCTTTCCTGGCCACATTGGTATCACAGCTTCTTGTGTACAATGGAGTTTATCAGTAAGTATTTGCTCTCTTAAGATTAAATTATAGTATTCTGAACCTGTAACATAAAATCAGAATAACTGAAAGGGTATGATTTGACATGATTTCCAAAGCTGTCAGCACCTAATTTTGAGCACAGCATAAATTGGACTGTTTATGAAAGCTGTTATGTGTGTGAGAAATCTAGTTGGAAGTTGCTAATTGAAATAAAATTAGTACCTTACTGTTGCAAAGCAATTTAAATTTAGTAGTAGAATGGCTAAGGCTTAAGTAAGAGGGTAGGCCTAGAAAGCAACACTTTACAGTAGTGAGTTAAGCAACAGCCTTGTTCGTGGGAATAGAATGTGCTGAAGAAGTAGAAACAATAATCAAAAGATTTAGTCAAGCATGTACGTAACGATTTTTACCTTAGATGTGGTAAGGGTCTGTTAAACAGTTTCTAGGGGGTAAGACAACTTAAGCAGATTTATGATTAGAGTAGATGATTGTTAATTGTTATAAACTACTGCACCTGGTTTGCTGTAGAAACTGTAATTGTTTTTGCCATGAGAACTAAATGTAAACTCATTTGTGTATAAAAGCTGAACTGAGAACGAGGGTCGTTGGAATCCTGCTTTTGGGGCGCTAGCCCACAGGTTCCCGAGCCCTGAATAAAGCACCGCATAAACCAGCACTCTGTTGGTTTGTGTCTTTGTTTACGGGCAACATTACCAATAATGTAACATGCTTTTTTCAGTTGAGTAGATGCAGCTATAATCAATAAGAAGCCTCCTTTGTTGTTTTCTGCAAGTAATTAGATTTCTATAATATGTATCTTTCTGAGTTGAAATGTCCTAATATAATTTGCCTTGTGGTTGGAGGACTCTCTGTATTGCACAGTGTTGAGCTCAAAAATGTATGTTCTTTTCCAGATACACGTCTCCAGATTTCCTCTATGTTCGTTCCTGGTTGCCATGTATATTTTTTGCTGGTGGAATAACTATGGGCAATATTGGCAGGCAGCTGGCAATGGTGAGTGTGGAGGAGAGGGTTGATTGCCTTCTAGTAAAAGTCTAAATGTCTTTGTAATTTCTTCCTCCATATATACCAACCAGCTATTTGACTCGTGGGTGTGCAGTAAGGTAGAAATCAGTAATCATTGCTTTTCCTGTTGTTCAAAGCACAGCCTATGCTTTGCTCTGCACACTCTGTTACATACTTTTAGGTCCTGAAAGGACCGGGAGCTAAATAAGAGCTGATGTATTTGGGGAAAAGTCAGGCCATCCCCCAAATCTGACCTGTTCTATCTGCTGCTCAGGGAGACAGAAATTGCAGCCACCAGTGTGTGCACAGAACCTGGGAGACCAAAGTCATGTGGGTGAAGTTTAAGAAGAGCTGTTTTATTACCCATTTTGTAGAAAACTCACTCTCATAAGTCTTTTTCATGATTTATGTAAATTAATATTGTTTTGTCAACTTCTGTTTTTCAGTATGAATGCAAAGTCATTGCAGAGAAGTCTCACGAGGACTGAGAGGAAACAATATGCACCGTTTAAACAGGAAAATTTCTGACAAATGACTGTTGGAGGAGCATAAGGAACACTTGACTATGAAATTGCCAAAATGCAATTTTTTTTCCCTTGAGTGGTATACTTTACTGCAATCTGTGATTGCTGCTTCTATAGAAACCTTGATGTCTGATTTTGATTACTGTGAAGTTATAATAGTATGCAATACATTTGACAATATTGGTTCAATTATAGGATTCTTTTTTTCCAAATCTAAACAGTTTACCATAAATTCCTGTTTGTCCATAATGTTGCAGTGCCAAACTGAACCTTTGCACTATGTTTCTGTAGCTGAAACTTCTTGCTTCACTTTATCTTGAAAGTTTTGAGGAATATATTCTAAACAGCTAGTGAAAGACAGGGGGTTCAAATTTCAGAATGAAGATCTCTTTCCATGATGATAGCCCATAATATCTGTATGAAATTTATGGATTACAGGTGAGCTTTGATGCAATAAGTAACTGATTTATGCCTATTAACACACTGTATCATTCTTCTTACACACAGGTGAGGAAACAATACAGGTTACGTGGGTTATTGCTGTAGCATTTCATTGGTCTGTGGTACGTGCCCAATATCACAGAATACAGAAATGGAAACTGAATCTAGAAATTACTTGCTGTTTTTCCACTGGTACAACCAGTATACATGTTTGTGTATGAATTTATTGTCACGTGTGGACAGATTTTGAAACTACCCGCGTGCACAACGTGATACAGTTTGGGTTATTCTTGTACAATCCTTTAAGCTGATTTGTGTGGTTAGAAAAAAAAATCTTAGGGAGTTTTTACTGCAAAATTTAATTCTGCTGAAGTAAATCAGCCACTACCATATAGTGTCATAAACCCCTCCATTACCAATGTTACTCTTGATAGTCCTTGCCTACCACCTGCTCTGTTGGCAGGGAGCAGCAGGAGGAGGCCAGGCTGTATTTTAGGTGCCGATGTAGCTCTTGTTTCTGTGGCTGTGTCCAGACAACCATAAATGCATTTGTTCTTACAGCAGTTTTCTGGGGCAGAAAAATGTTTTACCTCTGTTTTACAGGTACCCGTGCACAGAAAGCTTGGCAGGACAGCGAGCTGAAATAGGCTGTGTGCTAATCAGTTCCCTTCTTAAGAAGGATTTCAGTTTGTGACCCATATTTGGGGGCATATGTGGAATTTCCTCTTGGCTTTGCAGCTCCCTTTTAAGATCATGAGATAAAAGAACTTGTGCAACAAGGCAGAAAGCAGACTTCAAGAGGACACTGCTAACCTGTGCCTGCAGTGAATTTGGCATGGGATGTCTCCACTTTGTTTTCCTCTTCTGTCTTTCTTGATGATGTTTTAATGTATTTGTTTTCCTTTTTTGTCTTGAAGTACTGTTTTTTAAGTCTTCCATGAAAGGTTTATAAGACATGTTACAGTCACCTAGGGAGGCTGGAGTTGGTCCAAAGAACACGTAGATGTTTAGACAAGTTTTTATTAACGTGTGAATGTGTTGTACATGAAGCCTGTACACGAAGCTTGAACTAGGCAACTCTTTTTCAGTCTTATCTGCTTACCTCCAAGTCTGAAAGGTATGGAATGGAGTGGTCACGGAAGGAAACTTTATTGAATGGGGAATTGTAAATGTGAAAAACAAGTGTGGTATAAAGAGCTTGGTTCTGCAGCTCCACAAAGTATCATCAGCTTGTCATGGTTCCGTGGCAGTTCAGCACCAACAGCACATGATCGTGGGATAATGTTTCAGGAAAGCACGTACAGAGGTGCTTTGCTTTAAGCAGAGGTAGAACATGTTTAAGTAGATCCCTGACTAGAGGTTTTCTCTTAACCAAACCATATGGCAATAAGAAGCGTTTTATTAATAAAACCAGGAAACTGGGTACAAATGACGGGTGAGTTTCTTTAGGTAGGCTCTGGTGATTCGCTGAAGAAGCTGTTGGGTCTCTCTCTTACAGTATTTCACCTCATCCACCTTCTTTGCTTCAACAAATGCCTTCAGCTTGGTGGGCCCGTGCAGCATGGTGGGCAGCATGATTGGGCAGCATGACTGGCATAAAAATTCAGATATTTCTTATCCTAACTGTAGAGAACACATGGTACCTCAGTAGCCAGTGTGCTGACTTGGTAAACAATGTAGTTTCATCATGACCAGTGAGTGTGTACAACTGGAGATGAGTCGCTTTTGTTATTCACTTGGTGGTAGAACTGCTATTACCTGCCAGTCTTGATACTTAGACAGAAGCAGCCTTGTGTATGTTAAAATGTGCAGTATGTGAGAAGTGGTTATTGTGCATCTGTGGCACCCACTTTACGGCACTTTGCACTCAGATTCAGCTAAACCTGGTTAGACTGTGCTGTCTGCTAACGTTTAAATTTCATTTTGGAAATTTTAAGCATGTTGTGAAAAGGCAGCAATCATCCAAAATAAATTTGGGTGGAGTCCTTTATTATACGTGTCTTACTGTTTTTGTTCTTATTTGACTAACATCAATACAGGATCACGTTGTGGGTGTCCTGTTGTTTCAAACTGTGCTGTAATTTTGTGGCTGATGTGTTCAAACCCTGGAAAAGGTTCATGATGAAAATGCTGACGGCCTTAACTTTAGTGGTGGGAACATGCTGCTACTGTATAGCATGTCATTTTAACATTATAACATTATAACATTAGACTCTTAAAAATGTTGTTCAGTAGAGAATGAATAAGCTATATTTTCTATACAACTTTATAAGCACTATAACCTCTTCACCAATTAAGCATTGTAAAGTCTATGCTGTTTAAACTGGCAAATTGCCGATAAAAGCAAAATGTGCATTAAATACAATTCCAACCTTGATTGATAGGTTTCTTCTTCCTTTAAGAAATTACACTGATTTTTAAAATACACTGAGTTGCCTTCTATCAGCAATCTCTTAATAATTTTGACCATTTTCCTGGCATATTGGTTGCACACCTGCCTAGAAATACTGAAAAAGAAGCAGGCAAGATCAAATCGGCCATGATTCTATCTTAATTAGCATACTGAGCAACCTTGGAAAATCTGCCCTTTTGAATCTGCAGTGGGAATAAGTCAGATAACTCCCCTTGCAATACAGAAAATAGAGATTTAGATATAAATAGCTGCTATGAATATGAAAAAACCCCACCCAGAAATGACAGAGAAACTCTTTAATATATTTGTGTTTATTAATGTTCCGGTCTGGATATGAAGTGAATGTTATTCTGCTATTCACAGACTCAATTCATTATGCCTATTGCTCTCTCTCAAAAAAGATGTGACCAATAGAGGTTTGGAAATGTGTAATGGAAAAGTGTCCAGGCAGAGGTGAGTAAAGGGTGGGAAGAGAAGTTCGTGGAGGTTTGAGATGCAGTCCCACAGCAGGACAGAACCACAACTGAAAGTTGGAAGGAGTGCAGCGAGTAAATGGAAAAATCCCCTGTTTGTGTTGGCAGCCTGTGACCCAAAATTCCTAACTCTAATTTCAAAATGCAGCATCTTGGGCGTGCCAAGTGTCTGACCAGGCAAATTACAGCCAGGGATAGACATAGCCATAATTTTGGATAGTAAGCACTAAGATCAACCAAAAGCACACAAGCAAAGGTGTTTTGCTGGAAACTTAACCTCTCCCTTTCATCTGCAACCTCTCCATGAGGAATGGAAACGCCCGGTCCTTCCAGCCCAAGGGTATCAAAAGGAAAGTTGCCTATTTTGGGGAGAATATTCCAACTGCTGAGCTGCCAGGCTCTCACAAAACACATCTTGTGCTGCTTTATAACACAGCTGCCCTAAGCAGTCAGGAGAAGAGTAAATAAAGAAACTTTTCCTCTGTATCTTCTGTACTTCCCTGCTGCCATCTGGCTGGGAGCTGCCATGGGGACCTGTGGGCATACACCAGTCTTCCCTCTTTATCCTTCCCGGTATGTAAGGAAGGAACATAATTTCACCAGCTCATCACCCCGGACGTTTTGCATATGCTTTTTACATTTTGGAGCAGTGTTACCAATGATTCCAATATAACCTCTGGAAATGATGTTAAATATCAAATGCAATGCTTATGAAAATATGAGCACAGCTGGGCAGAGGGAACGCATGTCTTGCCGTGGGGAATAGCGATCCAATGCTGTTAGTTTTGATGCCAGTACTAAATGCAAAGCATGAGTAATTTTGCAGCTTAATGTTCAGCACTAAACAGTAAATGAAAGGTCAGTCCAACATGTTAAGTGTCATGGAATAGTAAATACTCCTTTAATTGCTTCAGGCAGCCAGCTCGGATTTTTGGTATCTGTTGTCGTGTTTTGAGCGGCATGGTCCAGAGCCTTGTCCTGATTGCCTCCCCCTAGCCAAATGACAAAGCCTCAAATCAAAGGATAAACTTTATGCCTAGGCTTTTCAGGCAGCATACTGGGACTTTCATACTGTGCTTTGAATGTTTAAAAGCCATGCTGGTGGAGAGGTAGGGGTCATTTCTTGATCTGATTGAGCCAAAATCCAGGTTGAAATGTAGGTTGGCATTTTCTTGAGGTTTTCCTTTCTTGCTCCTCAGTTCTGAAGCGCAGTTCAGTAGCTCCTGTTATACTTTCACACTTTGTTTTTTTAGCCTGTCCAGCACTATAGCAGATAGGAAGCAATATATAGGAATACAGATGGAAAGGGCAGCTACTAATTTTCCCAAGGCCAAGCTAGGTGAGAGCTCTGTGTCCAGTGTGCCCTGCACATCCATGTCAGATGCACAACCTGCAGTGTTCCCAGATCAAGGTTCATAGGATTCTTTTTCTGTAGAGACAGCAGTTCTGCCTTGTACTTTGCACTTAAAAACTTCTACGCAGGTGACCTGTTGTACTCTAGTTCTGCAGGGATATGTGCACACATTGCAGAGCATTTGCAGTGGTGAGGGCCACAGGTGTAGCCATAACACCTGTTTTTTATGTCTTTGTGGTAGAAATCTTGAAATTGTGCCTTGTAAGCAAATATGGCTAAGTATTTGTTGAAAGAAAAATCTGTATTTATAAATACGTTGCTATCTGAATTCACAATGTAATTTTGCTATTTCTGTTCTCTGATTAGTTTAGTGGCCTTGTAACTAACATTTAGGTATTTAATACTTTTTTGGTAATCAAATCTCAAAGCAAGATTTATTTTATGCAGTTAGTCAAGGAAAATATGTGAACTAAAAAGAAACCTGTGAGGAACAGGGCTGCAACTTAATTTACCAGAGAGAAATTATGCAAGGAGAACCTCCAGCATTTTCCATAATGTTGCAAGAAAGAAAAGGGCGATAAATGATCATTCTGATTGCACCATGGGTGTCAAAACAAGAGTAAGGGGAGCCTCACAGATGCGTTTGTATTGACTTGTTCTGATCTCAGCTGTTCTCCAAAGGCATCACTTAATTGGCTGTGATCAGCAGAATGTGTTTTGGCTTGTCTGTTTTCCTCTACCCCAGTTGTGCCAGTTGTTTCGTCAGTGACTAAGGATGCCTGGGGTAAGCCTAGCTATGCCACCAGAGAATTCTTGGAAATATGGCTTTAGCAACTCCTTGCTGAGATTGACACGGTCCTTTTGAACTCTGTGAGAAACTGGT
The DNA here is from genome assembly GCF_001604755.1 of Lepidothrix coronata. Lineage (NCBI taxonomy): Eukaryota > Metazoa > Chordata > Aves > Passeriformes > Pipridae > Lepidothrix > Lepidothrix coronata. Next base: position 1,980,934 of record NW_016690266.1, on the reverse strand, counting down.
AGTCTGACCCAGGGCACTGGTTGGTAATGGTGAGGTAAAGTGAGGGATGTGAGTCCATGGTGTTCAGGTGGGGTGAAAGGATGCCCAATGTCTATAAGGACATTAAGTGCATGTGCCACTTTCAAGTTCCCATGAAGAGCAAGGTTGCCCTGTTTTACTGACCATCATTTCTTGTCTTGAGTGGTGACATGCCAACCGTGCGCCAAAGAATGTGCTTTTTTCCCTCCTCTTTACTCTTCCTTTGCACAAATACATAGGACCTTGAGCTAAGGGCAGTTAATGCTGTTCTTGGAGCCAGGACTATGTATAGACTGGGTCAGCACTGAAAGACTCCACTGTTTCTTTTTAAAAACAAATGCTTGTTCTGTGCTGCATGTCAAGTGCAATCATTGCTGAATGAACTGACATGCAAAGCCAAGTTCTCAGCCGAACTGGCATAACTCCATTGATTTCAGTGGATATGCAGCATTTCATGCTGGTTGGGAATTTGGCCCACTGTGTTTGAAATGGGTGAAATTGTTTAGACCTCACTTGTTTTCTAATGTGATACAGGTCAAAAAAATTCCTACATTGTGCAACAAGAGCAGCACACTGCACATTTTGCCTTTCCCTCCTCTCTTTAAGCACTGATGGAAACTGTCATCATCCCCTGTGATTTGCAATGTGTGCTTTTTATATGAGGTATCAGCTCTTCAGAAGAATCAGATCTGGCAGAGCAGATTAATAATGATGCAAATACAAAATGTTGGCCACCAATGAGCTTGTTGTCATAAATGCTTGCCATGATCTTGCTTTTTTTTTTTTTTGTCCAGCATTTTACTTGTAGGAAATTCAGCTGAGGCTTTGTGTTGGACCTGTGCCTGCTCTGATTAAACTGGGGAGAGAGAAATAATACTGCTTTGTGTGGTTTCAGACTCCTCTTACCAACCAGTTTCCTCAAATCAGCGTATCAAGCGAAAATGCAGCTGGAATAGTGGCTTGAAGAAGATGAATTGAAAGATCCTGAAGGCTGATGTTTCAAGGACATGAATCGATGAAGTGATGTGTCCACTGCAACAATAGGTGGCATTAGAAATGTTAGACATGTAGTATTACGTAAGTAATAAATGTAGAAATGCAGTGTAAAGAAATAATGAAGCTGGTAGAAAGGGAGACATGTATCTGTTCCCTGGAAATGGGTTTTTTTCCATGTTTGTTCTGCAGACTTTGATCATTGCACTGGTCCAGGGCATGAACTTCGGGACAGTGGAGAGCAGCAAGATGGGGGGTCACTTGATAAGTTGGCTGGATACAAAAGGGAATTCTGTTGAGATGTCAGGTCAAAATGTCCAGTGCCAAGACAAATACCAGTGTTATTTGTACAGTTCACACATGGGCTTTTTGATTTTTTTTTAATTTTTTTTTTAGTGTGAATTTATAAAGGAGAATCACCTTCAAGTACCAAGGGACAGAGAGAGGTATCACGGGTTGCTTTTGCATTCAGCCCTTAACCTCTGTGGGACTATACTTGAAAGTATGAGGAAGTGTTGTTTCTTCAGACCCACATGTGCCATTTAGGGTGCTTTTTTGTATCCCAGCTCCCTGGATTTGCAGTGCATCTTAGGATGTGAAAACCACTGTGTTTCACTGCTTGGGATCAGCTCATAGATAAATGAGGATGGTTGAGTTGCTCCCACAGCCGGTGGCTTGACAAGCGTGGTCCCTTAATCTGTTCCCAGGAAATATAATAAGTGTAGTTGAAGCAGGAGTGGTTCCCTAGTCCTTTACATTCCATCCCAGCACCAATGCAAGGTCAGTGCAAAGGGAAGGCCTCTTGTCTGTGGTATTGCCTCCTCCTGCCTTCCACTAGTCTTAGAAGTGAGACACCAGGGGTGCTGTGTAACAGGAAAGGGACCTAGTTGCTACCAGAAACCCCCAAATTTTCAGGAAAGTTTCAAAGCCATGGGGACAGGACATGCTTTGTGGCATCATCTGAATTAGCTTTTCATGGAATACTTACACTTTGGTGAGCTATCAGACCTTGATAGTTTGTGATTTATAAGGTCACTGTAACTAATGAAACCCAGAAGGTTGTGGTGAGGTTGGTCATGTAGCTGCTACACAGAAGATTATTGAGGGATGGGACCTGGAATAGGGACCAGGCAACACATCTCCTGATGCCTCTCTGAGATTTCACTGAGGAAGGACATAAACAAGCAACTGACACTCATATAGACAAATCTTTATGGATTTTATACTCCACCTAATGTTGACTGATGTTGAAGGGACTTCCTGGGCAGGAAATACTGCTAGAAAATTGTTTCACTTGAGCTCAGATAAATGGTGCAGAGTATCTGGTATATGCAATGAAGATGAACATGTGTTCGTCACTTCGACATCTCTTAAGTTATGAAGGTCTGTTCATTCTGGTATCTAAAGTTCTTGAATGCAGAATCTTATCACCCGTTGCACTGTTTCCCTGAGATGGTTCACAATATTGTTTATCATAAGCACTGTTATATCTAGTCATTGATTAAAACAGTAACTTCCAACTTAATCTTCTCATGGGAACAAAGTATTTTAGATATTAGTTTCCCTGCACTTCTTCAATATCAGACTTCTCTTCAACACAATGCTATTTTTAATTAATTCAGCTGACCCTTTGTTACAATTTCTAAAGTAAAAAAGGCTGATTAATGCCCAGGCACAATATCTACATTTTTATAAAAATACCTGCATTTATTCTGACAGCCAGTTAACATCTAAAATATATACCTCTAAGCATTTACATATGCCCTTAGCTTTCAAGATGTCTTCATCTCGTTGATGTGCCTGAGGCCTGACACATTGTAAGATGATGCCGCCTCTGTTTCTGGGAGCAGAATGTGGGTTAGATTTAAGCACAGAGGGTCTGGCCCGTGGTGGGACCTTGAAGGTGGCTGCAAGCAGAAGGTGGAGACCCACCTGCTCTCCTTCTCCCCTCTGGTTCAGAGGAAACGGCCAGAGCCATACTCAGAGCCAAGTGATAATTGTACAGTTTTGCTTTACAGTTAACTGAGTGTTTGGGGAAAAAAAAATGAAAAAGTAGTTTCTTTTCAGCACCGTCTTGTCAAAATGCCAAATGCCGCTTGTTTTTGACATTTTCAGCTACTGTTAAATAATAGTCTTGCTTCTGTCACAGCTAATGTTGACTTGAAGGCAGTTGTGCATTTCTCAACTCAAATGCTAAGCAGACAGGCTTGGGTCTTGACAAATATCTTTCCGGGCTTGCCCAAGGCAAGTAAAAATGAGCTTCTAGTTAATAGTTTGTTTTAAAATTCAAATTGGTGAAATAGGCAATTAAAAAAATGACAATTTTCATCAAAATTTGCAAATTAAACGTCTCTTTGCAGTCAGAGCGGGTTCAAGAAACTGCAATAGATAATTGCTATTTGAAATCAGTGAAGTATCCAGCATTTTAGGGCCATGAGGATTGTGGCTGTTCTGCCTTAGTAAACCTTGATTGATTTGGTAAATAAGCATTTCAACTTCTCTCTTTAAAATAAATAAGCAATTTTATTGCTTTATTGCTTACCCCTGTATGGGAGGTAAACAAGCTCTCGAGCAGCAACCCTGTAATATCATGAGCCCAAGTGCCATCTGTCACCGAGAATTCTGTCCCTTTATGCACAATAGCTTCTTATGGCATTAGGTCCATTGTAGGTTAATTGATTAGCAGAGATCCTCCTTTCAGTTGTTCCTGCTTTTCTTCGCTAAAGGACCGTATCTCTCATCTCCATTTCCCTTTCTCTCTCCCATATTAGCATACTAATCACACTGAACTCCCACTGCTAAAAAACTCTATCCATTTTATACTGGGGGAGGGGAGGAGGAATAAACCAGCTTTTCCTGAGAGATTTGTGGATGCTGTTTTTATGGCAGTTAGAAGGGAGGAAAAGAAAAGGCGAAGTGGTGGCAGAGGTGAATAATGCACCGCGTGGGCTCTCGTGTGCCAGTGAAAGCTGAGCCTATGGCTGCATAAATATTGAACACGTTTGAGAAGCACTATTAAAATAAATATCAAAGACAATGTTGCTCACACATCTGTTTCTCCTCAAATTTTGCCACAGTGCTCTACATTTGTTTTCTCTCCAGCTGTTAACACCTGTCTTTCTGTCAGTGGTAATAATGCAATTTTAGGTGGGCTACAGAGCTGACAGTGACATGAAAGAATTTCTCTATTCTTTATATAAGAAATTCTCTTTTCAAGATTAAAAAGGGCTCTGTGAACAAAGATAGATCCTTGTGCTAATCCTTCAGAGCAGTATATAGGAGATTTGTTGTTGTTTTAGGGTTTTTTATCAAACTACAGAGAGTTGGGCTTGTATTGCATAGCTGAACTTGAACTAGATGAGATATCCTACAGTGGGCAGCTACTGCTTGCCTTTGAAGTTCTCACTTTATTGCTGACACATATTCAGAAGGTTGTGTGTGCGTGGTACTCCTCTCTCCATGTGATGCTTGTTATCTAACCTCATCAGAAGTGTATGCTGTGCATTGATTGCTAGCAGAGGACGCACATCCAGTGGTGATGTCTTCTTTATTTACCTCCTAAATGAGCACAGTATGCACAGGGCTGCCTGAAAAAGCACTTTATGCCTTTATGTCTCAGCAGAAGGATGGTAGGAAATGCTCATCTGTCTTGGCATTGATGATGATGAGACAGATCCTCAAATAATGTCAACTGAGAGAGCCCATTTACTGTGCCTGTTTACCTAATGCAGAAGAAAGAAAGCTATTTATTCCTTTTGGTCTACAGAAACCCATCCTGAGATTCAGGGCAGAGCATTGACGAACCACACCAGAAACATGCCAGATAAGGAAGAAATAATGATGTAAAAGCATGTGTTAGCAGCAAAGTAACACTCTTCACCCAATACGAGCTTAGTTTTCTGTCTGGGGTGCTACAGGCACGGGCTTAAGGCTGTTGAGCCCATATTTAGTCCTCCATGCCACCTCCTCCTGCAAGGCAGCCCATGGGTGAAGAAGCACCCATTCACTGTGGGACTGTACATTTCCATCTGAAATCCCTACCAGTGAGTCCCAAGGAGAAGAATGTGGGTGAACTTTGCAGGTCTTTTAGCGCAGATTGTCTTTGCTGCCTAGGTGAAGCTCAGACATGGTTTGTCAAGAAATGAGAGGGTATGCCTGGTGTGGCAGATAGATGTCCCCAAGCTTAGTATCTTTGAGGGCTAGGTACAGTTTGGTCAGCCACTTCAAAGCAACAGTAAATTCTTCTTCTGGAGGTGTAGGTAATGATTTATGACCACATTATTCTTTCATTAACAAATGAAATGGGTCAATTTTCAAAAATACCAACTTGCATCAAAATTTGCAACCGGGGAACCAAAACTGACCTTACAGCAAATAGCCCCCAAGGTCAGAAATTACCATCTTCATCATCAGTAGGAGGATATGGAAGGATGTGAACCACGTCACAGCCAGCCTGGCCCTGTCAGGCAGCACTGGCAGAGCTTCACGGACATGAGTCAAACAGGCAGTGAGGGGGACACAGGCTCCCCGGGAGGGCAGTGGCATTCCCGGAATCAATCCCAGCCCGTGAGCTGTAACAGTTAACGCGGGCTGGCTGCAGCGTTAGAGGCTGCCCTTGGCACAGCGGCTTCACTTCCCCACCGCGATTCCTTGTGCAATGCCTGTTTATTCAGGCTCCATGCAGGGATGAAACATTTGACCCATTGTGCGGGAGCCGGCGGAGGGAGGGATTTTCCGAAGCGCTCTGTACTGGCTTCACTCTTCTGCCATTAAAGCAGTGGGAGGGTCAGGGCCTCATTGTTTCCTAAAGGGAGAGGACTTGGGCCAAGGCTGTATACTTCAAAAAAAGCCCCACCCCAAAGATCTGCTATAATAGAAAATTGAACCCAACTGTAACTCTGGAAAAGGGAGATGATGTTATAGCATGAGGCACTGCTTCATGTTTGCAGTTTTCCATGGGGGCTACATGTGCTTTGGGTAAACCTTTTTACATGTTCAGTTCACACTGGAACATTTTCCACTGCCTGGGGAAAAATCAGGAGGTGCCAAAATCTGCTGTCACCCTCAAGTCAGCTCTCCCATGTTTTAAGTGTTGTTAGTGCTTGTGGGTATCTACACTGTATTTGAGCTCCTGGTATCTCTCAGAAACTCAAATATTTTGCAGATTACAGCCAGGATGTTCGGGGAGCAGAATGGCCCTCTCTTAGCAGATGGCTGCAACCCACAATGTCCTATAATCAAAACATAAAATGTTACTACTTTTGCATACTGTGTTTGGGAAAACGTGCCAAAGTGTAGTTAGGTTTCACAGGACCAGAAAAGTTTCTTCAGTAGGAAATAATTTGTTTGGAGGGTTTGGCTTTTGGATTCTTTTTCTTTCTCTTTTTTGTATTACCAAATAGATCTGTCTTCAATCTGCAAGTGCAATGTGTTCTGAATTAGGCACTATGACAGAGGTAGCCTGGAAAAGACTACAAGCAGTGCCCAGGAGTTTAAAAGGTCTTATAAACCTATTTGGGCTGACTGATTTGGCATTGCTTTAGAGGCCTTTGCCCTAGGAAAGTTGTAGGGTCTGGCTGGTCTTGGTACAGGAGCCTCTAAGAGGAGAGTTGGCCTGATGTGACTTTAGCTGAGCGCTGTTCTGCTGGCTGATGCTCCCAGGTGATAAATGGTGCTGTACACAGAGTGTGCAGAAAAGAGCATCCTTCCTCCTGGAGACAAATTGCTTTCTAGTTTCTGCAGGCTGCATGGTTGTGATTTTTCCCCCCGATGTAATCTGTACTGGGTGTAATGTTACATAATGTGCGATTAAAGACCAGTGATGACTAAGAAGGTAAGTGATCAAATATTTTACCAGAGACACATATACATATCATTTATCTCACTTTTCTCACAGAAGAAATTAAACCAGTTTCCTTAGCTGCTAATACAAGCAACTAAAATCCTGAATTCAATTAAGTGTAACTCCTTCTGCCTCACATTCTCCAGGAGACATTATTCAAATTTTGGGATAACATCACCTCTTTGAACGGCTCTCATCAAGTCACAGTCCACACAGTTCTCTTGTGCAGCAAAGAATCAAATCCCTTGGGTTATTCAAGAGATTGTAATGTTGTGGGAAGGAAGTTCTCATACTTGATAGGGAGGTTTACAAACTATTCTCCTGTCCTAGATGAGAAAACTCCTGGTTTGTATCATGGCAGCACTGGTAATTTTATCCAAATTATGACTTTGTTACACTTCCATTCTTTTGAATATGGAAGTCCCAAACAGACTGCCTATATGAATGATGAACCATAACAACTGGATGAAGCAAGAAAAACATCAGGAGAGATGCCTTGGATAAGATAAAACAAAACCTTTAGTGTAAAGAAGTCTTTACTATAAGATGGCAACAAATCTGTCCATGGGCAGGGATAAGGATACTCCAGCCTAACCTCCCCTCTCCTGGCACTACTCAACTGTTCCTCGAGTTATTTGGGAAAGTGTAAATTGGCATAACATCAACTTGTTTCATCATCAACACCTCAGTCTGAAGAGTTTCTCATCAGTGGGATACTCCCAAGGTTGGCCAGATATCCTAAAGTTTCTTCTTTTCTGTACCTTGCCAAAGTCTGTAAAATTAGCCTCCAACCCAGCAATTTTCCAAAAGGATGATTGCAGCACAGCTGCTGTCCCAACTTGTCCATAATCCCGGGCCATGCAGCAGCTTCTTCACACAGATGAGGAGAAACCTGAGCCAAGCAGCAGGGCATTTAAAAGGAGCGTCACATCTGATGGTGTTCATTTTTTTTAATGTGCAATGAATTATACATTTCCAGCTAAACTCAGAGCATTCAGTCTGCTCATCACAAAAGCCACCAGCACAGCTGGCAACTGTCACCCTGCCTCGTTCCATGGGGAAGGCTGTAAATAACCCCGCAGCCAAATTCCGGGCGAGCAGCGTGTGCGTAGGGCGTTGCAATCCAACTGCAAGCCCCACTGTGCCAAGGAGGGAGCTCGGAGCTCAACATGGGAGACAAACAGGACAGGACTTTTCATGTCTATGTAGTAACAAATGGATTAGAAATGGAGTCAGTCTGAACAGGATGCTGAACAGGAATTGAAAATTTTCCAAAATCTGAGGATGTTTGTATCAGTTTGAGCTTTTGAAACTTACTGAAAACATTAACGTCCAGATTTTTTTTGACTTCTCTAGCATGTACTAGAGCATGGTGTGCAATGAAATATTTTTTCCAGCCTTTGCAACATGTCCCCTCATAGAACTGTCCTGTCTTTTCCCTTCACAAGGCTGACATTGGGATCTTGGCGTGCTGGTGGTGTTTGGAGAGCAGACAGCCCTCAGGCTACAGAGGTGCTCAACCACCATGTTTTTGCTCCACTAAAATTTCATTCCGTTCGGGCTGAAATATGAAGTGTTAAAAACTGCCATTTCCCCCCTTGCAGTTGCATTCCTGAGGGAAATTTTGGAAGGTGGCCAAAACCAATAGAACGCAAAAACCCCCATAGCAGAGCAGTGCAGTGGAGGCAGCGGGAACAGACTGTGCTGGGAACGCCTGGGGCTGCCAGGGAAGCACAGCCCTGGCTGGCTGTGGGGAGAGGGGCAGTAGCACCATTTCCTCTGCCCTCATCACTCGCTCCTGTGGCTCATGTTTTTTTATCTCTGTCATCCAGACTCAAATCATGGGGTCACAGCTCTCAGGGGAGAGGGAATCAACACCCATGACCTCATGCCAAGGAATGGCAGGGAAAGACAACAAGAGGTAGCAGAAGACAGGAAAAATGTGTCCTCCCCACCTTGACCACAGGCATCCGGAGCACAGATCCACTCTCCCTCTGCACAATATCTCCTCACTTCCACTACAAAACAAGACCCTTAGAGCAGTGGCAGCACACTTGCTTCAGGGTTTAAATGCTCATGGAAGTGAGAAGTGCTGTTGCCCTTATTTATACTGAGAAATTATGTTGAGGGGGAGGAAAAAATCATAATTAAAAAACTGCATGTAAGAAGATAAGGAAGCAACAAGTAATAGTGCTGAAAGACTGAAATGCACAGCCTGGGGTGTTCAGTGCCAAAGGTATACTCAAAAATACACTTCAGTGATCACGTCTTTGACAAGCTTGAACTACATGTTAAACAAAAGCCAGAAAAGGTCACAGAGACATTCATGAAAAGGTATTAGTTGAACAGGCATCCTTATGAGGAGGTGGCAGAGCCTGCAGGGTGTCAGCTCAGACAAGCAATGTCCATCCCTCCGGCAAAGGATACTAAGTCTCTTTTGATGGTCCGTCAGTACCAAAGGCACTTTGGGGCAAATGAAGACTGTGAGATATGATCAGGGTCCATATCCAACTCCTGCCATGGAAGACTGGTGTGGACCAGCCTCATGCTGTATAAATAGTTGCCATACTGGAGAGGAGCTTGGGCAGGTTTCAGTCATCTTGAAGGGGATTTGGCTGCTGCAACACACGTACGTCACTCTCCATTTGGCCAGCCCTGGCCTTCTCTGTGGATACTGGGGTCTCACATAGGTCATCTTTCCTTCCTGATGGTCCCATACTGATGTCTCAGGTCCCCAGAGTATCCCACCTGGCACTAGAGACCTACATTTCAGCCGCTGAGCTTTACCCTCTGGGCTTTAATTTCTCTACATACTCATTGGAAAACTGTGCCTCATTCAGAGAGCTTCCTGGAGGGGCAATTCAGTAACAGTGCGAATTGCCACCCTTAGGAGAAGACAACATGCCCAGGTACTAAGATAAGTGGCTGTTTTGCTAATCCGAAAATGAAAGTAATAGGTCTGGATGTAACTGTGTTCCATTGGCACTGTCTGGAATAACACACAATGTTATACCCTGGAATGACATTGCCAGAGCTGTGCCAGAAAGAAGCTCAGTACAGATGTGGATGAAATTTAATCTAAGTATTTTAGGGTCAAGAGTCATGTTGCTATATTTTCTTTCTTATTCATATTTTAATAGAGCCATTTCTCCCTGGGAGCTGACCATCAGTTCTCTCTCCTAAAACCACTATGAGAGTCAGATTCTCCTTGAGGCACACACCAAGTGCCATGAAAAACCCTGCTCCAGCCACTTCACTTTGTAGTATGAAGGCACAACATTCCTTTCAGCAGCAGTGCTGAGGAAAACTTCTTAGAGAAATTTCTTCTGTTTTTTCACATGGGAGTGTTTTCACTGTACCATCTCCAAGAAAACTCTGTTCTGGGTTCATTTAACTCTACTTTTCCTCAAACATGCAATACATCGCTTGCTTCAGTTTTGTTCACAAAATGGGCAGTTTTCTTTGTTTTTCTGGCAGAAATATCTACCTGTTTCTGATGAACATGGGTGAAGTCTTCAGCAATGAACACTTTAATGCTGCAGAGCCAGTGCTTGTGCTCTCAGAGGCAGCAAGTTGTGACCTCTCCATGGGAAAAATCGGTTGAACATGGGATGCTTGTTGTGCAAAAGGAGAGGATGCGTTTTTTGAGGGAATGAAAAGACATCTGGTTGATGTCTCAGTCCTGAAATGGGCTTGGAGCAAATAATGAGCTTTTGAGGTCTTTTAAACTTAAAAAGGAAAAAAAAATAATGCAGGTAATGACATTGCATGTTTTTGTGACAAGTCTCTTCAACCTGGGCTCTTTCCAGAAGTTCAGGTTTCTTCCTTGGACTACGTGCTAAAACCCAATGAATGTGGAATTTAAACCACTTTTATCTCATTGATGCAGTGTATTATTTTATGCATCTGAATTACTCCAAGATAACAGTAAATCTGGGTTTTACTATAGCTTGTCATAATAACAAGTGCAATTTTAAACAAGTTTATTTCTTTTTAAAAATTTATCTAATTTAAATGAAAATTTTATTTACAATCCAACTGGAACTACAGTTCCATCTTCTATGGAATCCAACTTATTTCTAAAGCAAGGAAGTCCTGAGATCAGAGTTTTTCATCGCTAATAGATTTCAGCTTATTTTCAGTCCAAATGTGTTCAGCTTCAGCTTACAGCTACCAGATCTTTCTGTACTTCAGCCTGTTGGCTTAAAGAGCCCTCTGCTGTCAGAATTTCCTCCCCTGATACCATGTGTAGATGATAACTAAACTATTGCTGAATGTTCATTTTACTAAACTGCATGGATTGATCTTTGCACTACAAAAAAGCCTTTTTCCAAACACTGAATCATTTCCATGGCTCATTTTTGGAATCTCTTTCAGGCTGCCCATGTCACTTTGTTATGTTTGGTGGGCAAGGAGCCTCAGCCCCACTCTGGGAAGGCACAGAAGGAGGTGGTGGGACAACAGCTCCGGCACTGCTGGGTTTTCACTGCCTCTGTCACCCAGGGGCATTTTGGTGTTGTAGTCCTGATGGTGAGCACCTGTTTGGGACAGGCAAGGGAAAGCAGGAACTGAGCAGTCAAACCTCAACCAGCCTCAGCTCAGGGTTTGAGGTTAGCTTGAACACCTACCGCTGTCCTTACTCCTGTTTTATGGAGCCTACATGTGATTGCCCCCGTGTTGTGAGGCTGGAGCACCCCTGGACATTTGTCTGTATTAAAGGAACCTTCTTTGGAAACACATTGTTTCTGAGGAAAATGGGCTGATTCGTTAGCAGAATGTGCTGAATCCCAGGGGAATAAAGGAGGGATATCAACTGGCTGGCACAGTTCAGCACAGCCCACGGTGCTGCTGGTGGGGCGTCCCCCAGCCCACCTGCCAACTGGGCTTATTGTGTTCGGGGAGACAAAAACTGAGAGGCTGATAATATTTGAGCCTTGCTGTTTCTTTAAGTGTTATTTGTATTAATATATTTAACATTTGTGCATTTTGCCTAAAGAGGCTGAAAAACTTTCATCTGTGGCAAGTTCCTTGCTGTCTAGAATTTCCCAATCTCTCCCTCTCTGTCCAAAGCACTGTCCAACAGGACTGCAGCTAATGAAACCTTTTAATTTGAAAATGAGTCATTAATTTGAAATGGGGAAGGCAAAAGGGTGTTCTGAAGCATCAGACATTTTCTCAGATTAAAACCTCTGTTCTCCTTTTTAACAGAAGTATAGAAATTGGTGGGATGTGAATTCATGGGATGTGTTTCCTATCATATCATCACTGGGAGAAGTATAAAATAAATGAAAGGGAAGTAATTTATTGTGCAGCCTTAAAAAAACTGATCTGGAGCTCTTTTCATACCTTCTTCAGTAATTACACATGAAAACAGCATGCACATGGTAAAAAAGTTGTCAGATGCCCAGCTTTAATTCCCAGCTGGCTTTGGGGGACTGCTGTGAGGCTGAAGCTTGGCCCTGGGGGCTTGAGGTGTAACCACCTTGGGAATTTGAATGACCCATCTGTATCAAGAGGGGTCTCGACTTCAGTGATCTGAAACTGTAAGTACAGTAAAGGAAAATACCCAGAAAAGTGCTCTGTGAACCATATGTGCTCTGTGGGTAATGTGGGGGGTGCAGATTATTTAGTATGAACTTTAATAGAGTTGAGAGTAGTTTCATCCTGTGTGTGACACCTAACAGTCAGGGTTCTCGTTACGCTTGTATGAATCATTAACTTCCAAACCTGGTAGTTCAGCCTCTGGCACTGAGCCATGTGTCACTGTTACCTGGTGTTCACCTAACACAGGCACCTGAGCTGTTCAGGTAAAAGTTATAATTCATCTCACTTGGGCAACCTCCACTTAAATCCAACTGGAATGACACTAGCAAATTCCAAAGATTAGAAAATGCAGGGAGCCAGCTAAAAGCTCAATAACCAGAATTTCCTTCTATAGGTTTTTTTTTTAACACCCGAGAAACTTTTGCATTTATGTTAGGGTTAGCCAAGGCATATCTGAACTGTAAAACTTTAATATTTTCATGTCAAGAATGATTTTGCTAAAGTTAACTTTCCCCATACTTTGACTTATCAGTTTCAGTCGTGGTGGTGTGCATTTCAGTTGAAGTTTTATTACATTATGTTGGCAGCACATTATGTTTTTTACACATGGATTTGATTGAGAAATGAAACTGGAATAAGAATGAGGTAGCAGCAGCATCTGCTGGGAAACGCAGCTAGTGCTGGTGTCAATCAATCTGATTGATTAAATATGGTGGCACACATTTTATTAAAACAGAATGCTCTCCCTGAAGAAGACTATTATGCCAATATAATACACAGCTTTCCTAAAGAACGTTACAAAAGAGGTGGTCTGTTTGTGACATACAATGCTTGTAAATAACTGGAAAGAACTGAAGAGTTCAAATTACATCAGGCTGCTCATGGAAACAGCTATTTTATTGTTTTGGCATGCGGTAGCTGGTATTGTTGCATTGGCAAGATCAGCAGCACTGATGGAAGTTGAATTATTGTGTGGGACCACAAAAGGTTTTACGCACTCGCTGACGTTATTGAACAGGTCTGAGGCTTTAAAGTGCTTGGTGGCTTGTGACCAAGATATATGACAGGCTGGCTCAAGGATGGAGATGGAGGCAATGCCTGCCCACTCCATGCCTCTGGCATGCTGGAATTCATTTCCAGGCAGCCTCCTGGCTCTCTCACTGTGAGGGTGGGTGTTCATGGTGCCAGCCTGGGAAGCACACTCCTCTGGGAATGGACAGTCATCAAAGGCACAATTACCTGCCCATCAGGTACAAGGTACAGACATCTTCACCTTGCCTTCCTCTCTTTGCAGAAACAAACAGGATGTGCAGCCCCTCCACCTCAAAATACAGCTGGTGGCAAAAGAAACCATTTCATGGTGCATTCTCTGCTGTCCTCAGAGGAAGGTCAAAAGAAACAATGAGTCATATTATTTGAGATGTGCTTGGAGGCTACAGTGATGGAGAATTTAGGACACAATAAATCTTCACAGTGTTTCCCATCCACCTAAAATTTTGGCTTCTGATGGGTGTTTTAAGGAGTCAGTAGTTTTCCACCAGCTTCACTAGGGCTGAGGTTTTACCCACTTCCACTTGTATTCGACACATTAAGATGAATTATGAAAATTCTTAACCAATATCAACATTTTACTCACTTTCCTCCAAATGTAGACATTCGTAATTTAACACAGGTTTCTGCTTGCTACATTCATCCTCACTAAGTGTATCCAAATAACATTTGCTTCAGTAAATAATATAAATATAAACATAAACAAACATCTGCACCACAGAAAAGTGCTGTATCCTGCTCTTCCTGAGAGTGATGACTTTGGAATCAAACAAGTGTTGGTTGTACACGGCACTGCAGGGTAAAGGAATGATTTGGCCATTGAGGCTCCTCCTGCCTACCATCGTCCAGGCACACAATCCACAGTGGAAAAATGCCTAATATATGAACTGTGTGATACAGCAATAGCCTACAAACTGTGCTGGCTGATGCCATTCCTGTTTTCAAGAGGACAGTGCTCTTTATTGAGCTCTTTGGGTTCTTCAGATCCTGTGAGAAGCAGGGCGCCCAGGGGAGGCAAAGGCAGCAGTGAGACCTTTGATGGGATAGGCAGTGAATGAAGAAAATAGTGAGGAGAGAAAGACTAAATGGGGAAAGAACAAATTTGTATGGGGAATACGCAGTTTCCAGAGGGGGAAAAGAAGAAAGAAGAAACAGTACATGACAGAAACCATTGTGTGATTTCAGAAAAGGGCAAAATGCAACAGGGGTGGTCACAGTATAACAACATATATATAATAGCATAGGGGAGAAACACAGAAAACATTAGGTTTTGGTTCACTCCCCTTTCCATTCTTATCGCAGGAGTGTCTCATGGTAACTGTTATGGATCAGCTCCTCTAGTTAGAGTGCAATTTCTTGTCCTTGTGGTAACTCCTATGGATCTCCTTTTCTAATCTCAGAGCAATTCCTTGACCTGTTTTATTTCATCAGGAGGACACAGCCTACTCATTGTGCCCTGGTGTGACAGCCCCCTCAAACCCATGTTTGGTCCCGGAACACCCCTCTGCTCTTTGGCCATTTAATTCAGGGAAATACTCAAGTGGGTGCTAAAATTAAAACCAAGTTCAGCAGAGAATCTCAGGCTATTTAATGTGATGGCTTCAAAACAACCTGAGTACAGATGGCTTAGACAATATCCGTATTGAATTTTTAATGGCAGATTCAGAACTATTTTTATGATCCTACTGTTATTTCTCCTGAGAGATCTTTTCTTAGAAATCTAAGTAGAAAATAATAATGAGGGAAAAAACCCTTGCTAGGCAACCTCTTCAATATGCAGATGGTTTCTGCAGTGACACTTCTGCTGAAGCTAATCTTTCAGGATAGAGATATTTTCAGAAACATCTATTTGTGGTTTTTTGTTGTTTGTTGTTTTATTTTTCCTTTACTCACAAAGACTCATCTTTGTATACAAATCTTTCTTCCATCCCCACCCGCTTATTTGGTGGTTTTGAGGCTTGCTAACAACTTTTTGCATGAACAGACATCTCTGTTGCACTTTGCAGACCTCAGGAATGCAGCTAATGATGGTATTTGTACTGATCCATACGTCTGCCTTCAGCCTTCATTCCATCATGGAGTTCACTGGCTTTTTTAAAGGTTCACTACCACCTTCATTGTCTTAACTTGCAAAGTTATCCCAGTGCAGAATTGTTCTCAAGAGCATCAGAGCTCAGATCTTACTGTTTTACAGTGGAAAATGGTGCATTTTCTAATATCCTCTCAAAAAGAGTCACTGAGGTCATTCTGAGCACATCAGTCTTTGGCAGGTGACTCTCCCATTTTTTCTTCTAAGTTTGTCTCCTTTCATACCCATTAATCTTCTGTACTCCCCACCTTTGTAAGAGCTTCTTCATTTAGTTTCCTTGCTGCTTGGATGCCCCTGGGCTGGGAGCCTTTCTGTTTTGTGGTGCTTATATTGTCATCCTGATGGAGAAACCCAAAGGCAACATAATCTCTGGATTTATGGTTAATGTGCACAGACAGGACAGTGATGTAGGCTTGGGGGAAAAGCCTTAGGTTTGCTATACAAGCAGAGGAAAGGATGGTCACTTCAGACTTCAGTAAGCATCTGAATTAAAGCAAATCCAGCGACACCACCCCTTTTGATAGTCCCTGACAGTGCAAAAACTAAGATTGACATAAGAACTTGATTTCATGCTAAAATGCCAGACTGAACAGCAGTTCAAGAGCGCTGAGTATCCTGTGCAGTTGTACTTGCAGCAAGCCCCAAGAGCAGCCTGGGTAGGAGAAATCACTTCAGCTGTAATGGTTTAATAGCTGAGAAACATGCATCAATATTTAAATAGCATAGAGTGAAATATAACAGCTCCTAAAACATTCAAGAGCAGACTAAACATTGCTGCAGGAGTGAAAATAACATGAAACATTATCAAGCCTTTTCTTTAAATCTTCATGAATCTGCCAGTTTTACTACCAGAGGTTCATAGTTACAATTGTTAGCTCAAAGTGCTTGTTAAAAACAACTGAAGTGCATAATAGGACTTAGTTGCATATTTTGACACATCTGCAAATGCTGGCATGGAAGGACTCTAACTTGCTGCTATCTATGATTAGCCCTACGAGAAATATTTTGTATAGTGGGTCCATGAGATTTTACTATCTTGGTAGCTATTGAAGGTTAATAACATATATTAAAATATAACTAAAATGCAGTGCTTAGGCTTTCACACAGGACAAGGAGCTTATCTATGTTTACTAAAGTATATAACACCTGCTCTGGGGATCCTGAGCTGAGACACAGCACCAAATTGGGACCTACTGACATCTGCACGTTCAAGATTTTGCATATTGTTACCTGGATAAAACCCACTGTTTGGTGTGAACCTTTATAAGACTATTAAGCAGCTGAGTACTCGATCACCACCATATCAGAAGTGCTTTTGCTGGGCACAACAGATATCAGCTTCTCTTTTTGCTTCTCAGGAGTCAAAATCCATTTCTTGATAAGGAAAATGCCCTTGAACAATGCACTAGGAGGGAAGACCAGCTGGAGCTCTGCTTTGTGGTTAGTTATATTTTGGAATCCTAAGTAGCTGTTTGCCTATGTCTATATTCATTAGACAGGGATTTAAAGCAAAAAGTACACCATTCATTATTGTTACCGCAGCACAGACCTCCACAGCCAGCCCTATCAAATAATGCAAACCAAGTGAACAAACAACCAACATAATTTACCGTCAGCTTCTGTAAAAACCTGGAAAAAAAATCTCCACAGTCCAAAATATTGTGGGTGGTTTTAACAACGTTGTCCACAGTGCATGAAATGCAATATTTTGGGGGTAGTAATTGCTGTTATTTAAACCTCAGAAAGCTGTAGATTTATATTTGTTCGGTTTCCCCTTAAGCTGGATAATAAATCTGTACAGCTTCTTCTGGCCTTTTTTTTGTGTATCTCTTTTTTTTTTTTTTTCAAGAAAGACTTCTGAGATGATAATATCTGCCCATCTGCCTATACTGGTCTGGTTTTTTTGCTTTTTAAAAATCACAGGAAAGACTTTAACTGCTGAGTTGTTCTGTATGGAGCAAATTCTGTCCTTAGATATCCCATATGCACTGAAGATAGCACCACTTATACATATGCAGAAACCAGCAGTCAATTTTGACTCAGAAGATAATACACCAACTGTGTATTAAGTTTAATGTAGATTAATGCGAGTTGCTTTCCTTTGCATGTATGTACACAGGTACAAATAATTAAGATTAATTCCACTGGATATAATGGCCTTCACTGTGCACGGTGCCATAAAATTCTTCTTTAATAGCTGTTAATTGGATGTATTTGCTTTGATGGTGAAGTCCTGATTAGTCTTGTTACCCTACAACCCCTTCCTCCTCCCTTTGCTCACTTTTGTGCTTAGGAAAAGATTTATAATAAGGGAATCACAGCTATGCAGTTTATTAGCAAAAAAATCAATACATGTATCTGTTGAAATGTATTAGAGATTCAGCTGAAGAGGGGTGCTCTGCATAATATTTGAAGAGTAAAGATGATGCATATTTTCGTTTTTTCTTCTATTCCCTGTGCAATGTTTTTACTGGTAATAACTCAGATTTCTTATTAGATTTAATTTTTTTTCTCTTTTCTTTCCTTGGCTTCTGTATTGAACCTATGGATTTTCTAGGTGGTAACAGGAGAAACTTGGTACCTTCAGCAACCTCCAGCTCCAGGACATCAGGCATATGGCTGAAGTTAGGAGCTGCTTCCATATTATGATTCCTTTTTTTTTTTTTCTGGAAAACAGTCAGTAATTATTTTGCCTTCTCTGTTCTCTGAAATACAGCAATCCTAAACATCAGGGACAGGGGCTTCTGTGTGTGCAAATCAGAACATCTTCACTGAAACCTAGGTGGAGATTTGATTTGTGCTTTTTTAAGTAGCACATTTTTAGCAGTAATACTTTGCATTTGTTATCTCCCAGGAGCACAGCTCTGTTTATGGAATTAACGAGCGATGGTTATATAAAGCAAGAAGTTAAAGGTGCAGCTGCTGCCTAAGCCCATGTCTCAGAGCCAGCTCCTAGGCACAGCTCCTCCATTCTCGTCCTTGCTCTGACATGTATGGAACCACAGGCAGTATTCCTGGGATACCAGCCCAGAAGCATGTGTAGCTGGGGCATTTTTTTCTGCCTGGAGCCATTTTATGTACCTGAGCCCAGCCACTCAGGAGTTGTGACAAAGTCGGGCCTGGCCCCTGGAATTCTTCACTATGGATTTCTGCTCCAATGACTCAACCTTACTTACAAAAATCGTCTGTAGAATTTTATCATTAATAGTCTGGTTCCTTTACTCATATGAACTCATCAGTTTACTGCATTTCCTGCTCTCAGTGATCTCATTGAAGAGAATAGGACTCTTCCCTTCTCCTGCTGCCTCTTCCCATTTGCCTGGAGCTGCTCAAACACTGCTGGGACACAGCCACACACAGAAGAGGGAACACTGCTGGGACATAGCTACACACAGAAGGGGGAACCTTACTTTGAGGATGTTCGCACTCTAACAACTATGTTCTTCCTCAAGGAATACTTAAGTGTCTGTGGGGTCTGGTCTACTGCCAGGAAAGCTTTGGTGGGACCTCATCCAGCCGAGGACGGACTTCTGCCGTCCTCGTCCTCTGCCCTGTGTTTAGTGAGTCAATGCACTCCAGCAGCCAAATGGGATTCTTAAAAATGTATGGGTTATAAATGACCAACCTGATTAAAAATTACTGCATCAAGTGCTCCATGGAGGACAGGCCAGCACTGCTAGTTGCATGAATCACTGCTGTTTATGTCCTTTAATTAGGAAAATTGCCACACAATGCAGGTTTTAGAAGATGTCTTCTGACAGATCCTCAAGGCTCCCTTTGATTTTATCTCCGCATCCAAGTCTGCTGCTTATATTATTTGGATATCTTACTGCAGCCAGGGGAAGTCCAGACAGGGCCAATTCCTAAAGTGTTTAAATCTGAGAAGCCCCGTCATGATGCCCAATTACAGCATCATCTGAGGATCTGATTGAATGATTCAGAGACTGAAAGAGAAGGTCTTTTATGAGATTAATAATCTACGGAACATTAATATGTAATTCTCCCCCCTCCTCCAAAAAGGAAGAAGTCTGCATAATAATGACAATTATAAGAAAAATTAAAAAAAAAGAAAGCCATTTATTTGGAACCACTTGAACATGCTTTGCAATTATAAATTTATTGTTGGTATAAAATGAACAATTCAGAAGAGCTGGGTGCGTATGAGCAGAAGCAATTAAGAAAGGTGTTTATTTTACTGAGACCTGACCATTTCAATTTCAGAAGTAAAGCCCTATCACTGAGTTTGCAGTTGTTTTATTCATGCTTTTAATTACAACCCATTTCCAAACTTGGCTGTATCTGCCCTAGGGGAGGCTGCATTTCCATGCACTTCTGCCTCAAGTCCCCTGTAGCAAGGGAAGGGTTAAAACCAATATTTGTAGATAAAGAGGTAAACATATTTACATTCAGTTTTTCACACTTTATGCATATGTCATGCAGTGAATAGTTTTAGAGGTATGTTTGTACTATCTCTCCAGAATTTTTACAGTCTGCAGGACACAAAATCTCTATAAAGTGACTTATTGAAATAGAAGCAGATTGGTAAAACCGTTTCTCTCTTATGAACTGTGAAGAATGATCCTCTAAATGAAATCAGGAAGGAACTGGACAGAATCTTGTTTAATGGTGTGACAAAATGAATCACAACTATTCCAAGCATCCATCACTGCTAAAAGGGGACCACAAATGATCTGTGAACTACTATATATTGATTACTCATGTACTACAAGTGTCGGATTTAATGTTCACACACCATGGAAAGGCGGCAGGGACAGATGGTGCCTTAACTCTTCTTTGATAGATTTTAATGGTGAAATATTGATTTCTATCTGGCCAAGGCCTGTTGTTAGGGGCCAAAGTCATTTGTTGGGTATAGCTGGACACCCAGTCTGCTAGGGGTAATCAATCATTTTTGGCAAGGCAGGTGAAATTCTGAAGAGAAGCACCTTGGGTTCCCAAACTGTATCGAGATGAGGCTGAGACCAACATTTGCGCATGCACGCCCCCTCCTCCCCCCACGCACACATACAAAAAGACTCCATGAAATTGTGCTTGTAAAGAATTATTAATGATAAGACATGTTTACTGAGGAGAGTCACAGCGAATCACAGCTGACATGAAATAGTCTGGGAGCCTCGGAGAGAAAATGAGCTTCTCGCTAAAAGGGACTATATTTTATTTAAACATCCGTCTAGGGCTGAAAACTCAGGTAATCTGTTGTGTTACAAGCCACTGGCTGTTCTTGCCATCCAGAGAGATAACAGTGAGGAGCTAATAGGAACACATCAATCACAATCAGGCTGCAATTCCACCGGTGTCTCCTCTTCCCAGCTCCTTTTTAAGCTCCTTAATAACGATGATAACATAGTTCTGGGCTTGTGAGAGGGTTTCTTCCCTTTGAGGGTCATATTCATAAAGCGAATGGCTTGCAAAGTCAGCATCTCACTCCTATGGAAAAGGGGGTGTGAGCAGAGGGAAAGGGTTTGCAGGTGGGAGGGGTAGGGGGACAGGAGAGGGTGGATTTCCCCCAGCAATAAATCCATGGACACCCCTCTTTTCTCTGAAAGTGTTCCCAGGAGAAGATTCTTGTTCGGAAGCAGGCAGGAAAGGGTAGCCTCTGCCCAGATGTGCCCCAGATGTGGGAACCAGTTGAGGCTGATTTTTCGTTTAGATTATCTTGCTTACCTAATGATTTTTGCTTCACTGCTCAGCTCGATTGTGTTCACTAGGACGGCAGGCTATTAAAATGTCAAGGCGCATTGAATTGTTGTTATCAAGGAAAGAGACCTTTCCAATCAGCCCGTGTTCCCCGGGTTGCATAAAGGCGGAGAAGGGATTGGAGGAGGAAGAAGACCTTCATCCTGGCGAGGGGGGGGAGAGGTGCAATGTGGGGGGGGTGTGTGTGTGTTTCTGTGACTGTGTAGGTGCAGCAGATGTGTGTGTGTGCCTGCTGCAGTGTGGTGCGGTAATTAAAATGCCACCTTTTATAACAGGTATTAGACATTTCTCTCATTTGTATTTACAGGGAGAGATGAAACTTCTCCCCGTGGTGCTTTTCACTGCAGTCCTTATAAAGAAAATACTGGGAGGAGGAAACTTGTGTGGCTGAATCACTGGCCACGCATACTAAGGAGCTGCTGGGCTGGGCTGAAGGAGAAAAACAAAGGCAAATGCCTTCCTCGTGTCTACACCTGCCTTAAGGCTTGATAAGAAAATAAGTTCACTGACCTACTGGGAAAAACACTGGAGATTGTCCGGTATCACAATATTGAACAACTGGTGACAGGATGATACAAACCCAGCACATTTGGAGACACAAAAATCCCCTAACTCTCGTCACCACCACCACCTTGTTCATATAATTGCAGAACAGTTTATTACACAGAGGCACATCAGATATTGCCACAGATTGATTTTTTTCTTTCTTCTCTTGTAAACCATACAGTACATCATATTGGTTGGGAAAAAATATGTTCTTTGGATTTACTCCTCTTTGTTTAAATCATCTCACAAATATTTTGCTTTTTGCCTGTCATTTCTTTCATTTCCATTTTAAAAAGATGGCTTTGTTTTTGCTTGTGTATGGTTTTGTAGAATAATGACATCTACCCCGTCCCCCATGCATCAAGCATCATTGATTGGCCTGAACATCATTGTCACTACTGGGTGTTCATCTTCACACTTGCTGCTGGCAGGTCCCTCATCTACTTTCTGTCTTGCACATGCCCCTCTCCACAGCCACACGCTCACTCACAACAGGCGTGCCCACTTTCTTTTTTTTGCCTAATATTCATTTCTCCTGGCATGCTTTTGCTCTGCATCTCCTCCTCACGAGGTCTCATTTCTCTCTCTCCAACCTTGTGCTGCTGTGCGAGTCTGTGGGCACAAACCGCACCAAACCGCTCAATGCTGCAGCAAACTCCAGCTTGGTCTGTGTTAAAAAGCCGGGACAAAACAAATCCTTCCATCCTTTTCCACGTTGTATTCACTGATTCATAAAACTTTTTCTCATAAGATTTGTTTTCTCGACATATTAGGGCACAGGTAGGAGAGAAGACTGAAGGGACTACAGGAGTCCTCGCTCATCCTGCACGTGGCTGTGGAGAAGGGGTCCACAACCCTCCTTTCCCACCATGTTGTTGCTCCAGCTGGCCTTAGTTTTTGCCCTGCCTTACATTTCCACTCTCATGTCTGTCTTGAGGCTTGTCTCCACTGGAAAATTATTGCACGCAAGGCTGGGATGTGAATTAATAGCACATCCCTGCAGGGAACATTGCAGGTACAATGAGGACTTGTGTGCACAAGGACGTTACTGTGGAGCCAGCCAAGGTGTAAATCTCCCGTGTTGTGGCACCAGCTCCCCCACACGTGGAGTTTGCATGGCCCCCCCAGGCCCAGCTGGGCTGCACACACCCAGTGCCCACATGCCCTCACAGCACATGTGCTTTCCAACCAGGAAGAGCCCAGAGGTATTTGCTGGCGTGCATCATACCCATACCTGTGCTACTGACAAATCTTGATATATTTATTGTCACAAGTTGCTTGAGAGGTAAGAAACCAGTATTATTTCTTTACAGAAGGGAAACTGAGGTGTGCAGGCTCATGAAATGCCCAAGGCCTTCAGATGCTGGGATCCAAAGTGACTTGCCCAAGGACATAATAAAGTGGGTAGCAGACAGTAGCAACTGCTACCTAGTCCCTGAACACTGTACCTTGGTTATTAGATCAGATTTCCTTTCTCCTACCAATGCTTTTTCTTATCTCCTCACTGCCCCTCTCAATGTCTAGCAGTTTCCATGTTTTTCTTGCCAACCAAGGCTCCCTCAAGCAGCTGTGTTTGTCTCCACCACCACCAGCTGTGAACCAGATCTCCAAAACAGACAGAGAAGTAGGGAGGCTCCTCCACTTGCTTACCAAGTCAAAAAGAGTGGTTTTCACTGTGGCACAGGTGTGGGACCTACTCACGGCACCACACCAGGTGTCAGCATGACTCTGCTCCCAGCCATGGTGAGTCACCAGACTGTGGTGGAAGTGAGACAGGATTAGATTCAACATTTTTCCAGACTCTGAGGTGGTGCTGACCAAGTTTATTAGGTAATGAACAATGTGTGATGGTGCTTAGCCTGCATGAGAAAAGCGCTAGCACTGGTAGGAAGCTCATAGTCAATTGGATTAAAAAATACATGTCCAAACAACACACCCAGGAAATTGCCATAGGCTGGAGAATTGTACTCAGAGGACACAGGTTGACCCAGAAGAGCAAAAGAAGGTAAGGAGAGCAGCATAACAGAGACCAAGTAACCTGGAAATGGTCCAGATCCTTGTAACCTGGTCATAGATATAGATCTAGGCAAGGAGCAGTATGCAAGATGGATGTCAGTCATGGTATCTCAGAACATGAGTAGTTGCACCTATTTTTTTATGCTTCCATCTGTATGCTGATCCCAATTCCAGAGTGTGCCCTTCCAGGGCTGGCTGGGGTGAAAGGCTGTTTTCTTTGCTAAGACACAAAGCCTTCTCTGTATATGGCAGGGTGAAATGGAGGGTAACAGGGTATCTTCTGATGAAGTGCCACTACTGGACTTACCTGCTACCTAAATGCCCCAGTCTTCCTGGTGCAGCAGCCATTTCCTGTTCATGCTGCTCCCCCACCTCTCCATCCACGAACTTCAGAGGCTGTACAAAATGATCAACCTCCAAGAGGATCTAAGTTTCAGTGCAAAAATCTAATTTCAGAGATCTAAGACCTGCTTCTGCGTTTGGCCTTTTGTGCAAGAAAACCCCTTAGTACTGGCTATTACACTTAAATATAAGTGGAGTGGGACCAGGAGAATTGTTTCCTGAACTGAGCCAAAACCCCTGTTAAGAAGTTAAGGCTGGTATATATGTCAATCATGCCAGCATAAAACACATCAAAGGGAAGTAATTGTCCCCCAAGCAAGCCTCATAATTCACAGAAAACTCAGCTGAAGTTAGCTTAGTTAAAATAAGTCTGAAGAGAAAGACATTGGAAAGTTCCTGATGATCTCTTGTGATATCATGCAATAACCTATAATTATGATTAAAGCTTTATTTTCTTTGGCTTCAGAACTTGTCTTCTTCCCTGGCTGCATCTCTTACCTTCCCAGTTGAATTCCAGGGGGCAATGGAGCAGTCACTGATGTCTGGGTTTGGAGAGGGTCGGTCAAACCCCAAGCCAACATGCTTGGCCATGGTGCACCCTCTCCATTTGAATTCATCCCTTTCTCTGGGGAGTTCCAGAACCTTACAATAAATCCTTGGGCTGGCATCATCAAAGACATGACAGAGAGGGCAGAAACCTGGGAGATGCATTGAAATAGCCAGTTCATCCAAACTGCTTTTGGGGCAGATGTGACCCAAACTAAGTTCTGCTGTGTTTGAAGCCAGACAGCAGCTGCATCAGCCTGAGGGCAAACTCATTCCCGTGGCAGCGATCAATGACAGCCACAGAACAGCTGCCAGGTGTGCCAGAGATGTCCTCACCTGGCAGGTCCTGGTTCCTAAACACTCAGCACACAGAGGAAACCCAGTGTCAGCCAGGGCTGACCACATATGTCTGGGTGACGGTAAAGGTGAGCAGTCTCTGCTGGCAAACAGCTGGCTGCCAGCCCCCTGCTCTGGCCAGACTTGGCTTTGGGGTTCAAGGGTCCCTGCTAGCATTCCCAATCCACACCCTCCATCACCCTCAATGTGTCAAGGGAAAAATACCTCGGGGAGCTTCTCAAACAGTCAAAACTGTTATAGCTCTTGACTCCTCAATGCAAACACTGGAAGCAAGGCCAAGCCACAACTAAGACATGACTAATTTTTTTTTGCATACCACAGATTTATTTGCTAGCAAAGGAGCTGTGTATGGCAGGGGAGCAGAGGGCATGGCTGTTGTTTGCGGTGGAGCACCTTGAAGAAGCTAAACCAGCACTCAAAGCGGAATAATTGGTGCAGCAGGAGGCTGTGCCCATGCTAATAGTTTTTGCAGAGATGAAGCTTATTAACATGTGCACTGGTGCATCTGTATTGCCTCTGGGACTCAAATTCAGCATGGTTCTCTGCTGTGCTGCATAGAGGTTTTACCTTCCTCTGACCTTGCTCAGGCTCCTTTGTCCTGTTCTGCTGTGCTCTGAGTTAACCTTTTGTCTGCCTAGGCTTATAGCCTATATTTTAAATCCTGGCCAACTTTTTCAAGTTTCTTCTACACTGAAGGTTTCAGTTGTGCTGAAAGTATTTTGCATCCCATAGTTGTGATGCTTTTGGTTTGAGGAAAATTTGTTGTACAGTGCACATTTAATCAGCTCATCTCTAAGCTGAAATTTTAAGCTATTGCCTACTGTTGTACTTTGGGATAAGAGCTGTGCATTTAGTCCACGAGAATTCACAGACTGAATCCCTGTTTGAGAGAGAAAAAAAAAAATTACTATGCTTTTAGTATCCAGACTATGCCCTTACTTAGTCTAATAGAGGAACAGAAATGTAACTTTTGGGGACCTACATGAAATAGGCTGGAAGAGAAAATATGGTCTCTGATCTTTGCTGTGAAGCGCAAGGCAAACCAAACCTCTGCCTTTTGATTTACTGATGACAGCACACTTTAGGTGGAGTACGCCAGGATGTCACCTCTTATCATTGACTGTGAAGACCATAACAAAGTCCAAGTAACAAAGTCTGAAGTCCAAGTGACACACCTAACTTATCACGCAGTTCAAAACAGCCATTCCACCTTGCTGCACGAACAACTTGACATAGCTCAGATCATAACCCATCCCTGGCTTCCTCCCACCTTACTGACCATTATCCAGGGCAAGAACAAGCCCCAGCAAACACAGGCTTTAGTAGTGTTTTACTAACAGTGCCAACCATCCCAATCTGCAAGTTTCATCTCGAAACACCCTCCACTTAGCTGTAGTTAGTGGTTGTCCCAGCCCAAGGCCTCTTTTCAACAATGTTTTGCACCAAAACCGAACACTTGCTAATTAAGCACGTGTATTTTGGCCCCAGACAGATTTAAGACATCATCTGAAGACTCATTGTTTGCTAGTTTCCCCTCACTGCTGCACTGTTGAGATCACCTCAGTGTAACCCTGTGAGCTTTCTATGGACAGAGTCCATGATTTTTGCTAATTCACTTCTTTTATGAACTCCAGTTGTTTTGCACTGAATGTGGCACGTCTCCAGCATACGGGATTCACATCAGGCAATCATCCTACACAGTGTAAATCAATGAGATGAAATGTAGCCATTGACACCACTTAAAATTTTGCCCATTACTATGAAATCCTCTTTCTTTAAATGGAAGGTGCTTTTGTGAATCCATTGAAGCATAGCTGACAAAGCCTTCAATACCCACTATTGCCTAAATACTGCAAAATATAACAATTACAAAAGATATATGTGGTGCATATTTATAAGGATTAGAATAAGCACTTTGGTGAATCACTGCAGCGCCTTTGTCCCTTTTTCAGGTTACCTATAAACCTTGGATATTTTCTTCTTCCCATGACTCAAATAAACACTATTCTGTGGGCTTACCAGGTCTCTCTGCCTTTCTGTGTGCTCACAGTGCAAAATATGTACTTCTATAACTGTGTTTAAAAAAAAAAATCCCTGCACTGTAATTATTCTTTATGCTAATATAATAGACTAGTAAATGTTCCTACACTTCTTGTAGGACTAATTACATTTCAGTAATGTGAATCATCCCTGGAGCCACTACTGTTAAATATTTTTGGAGTGGTAGCGAGGGAGTTTGTTATTTGTACACACTAGAGAAGCGTGGATTTGTGAAACAGAATAGCACAGCTCTATAGCAGTGACACTCCCAACGTGGCCATGCTGGGTCAGGGTAGATGGAACAGGGGACCACATCAGCTGGAGGATTTGCTGCATCCCGTCTGATTCACCAGGTCCTCACATTCAGAACTCAGCTTTTGCAGTGGCTAAAATAAGTTTCACTTGAGACAGCAGTTATGATGAGCTCATTAGGAGCTGCCGCTGAATGAAATGTAAATTTTATAGATTGTGTATGTCTAGAAAAATGTAAAGGATTCCAAACTCACTCTCTTTTAATTGGCTAAAGTAAGAGATTTACTATAATTTGCAGAGTAGCAAATAAAGCCAGAAAAGAGTTAAGGCAAACAAACAGAGGAATTTCAGACATAGCAACAATTCCTTGTATGTATCCTGTAACAATTTGGCACAGCAGCCCTGCCTAGTTATTGACTTCTGAGAAATACTTTGGTTTCAGATAAGGAACTGACATGGGGACAGTCATGTCATTCATTGCTGGAAGCTGTCACTGAAGCTCTAGCCTTGCTGCTGTGTTTCTAGTCTACCTGCTCAGTGTGTTAGTGGTCAGGCAAGTCTTGCCTTCACCCTCTCTACTCTGCACAATAACAATGTTTACAATACTCTACATTTCCAGCTGCTGCAGAGCCTGCCATGTTTAATATTAACTAAGTGCTGCTCACTAAATGTGTCAGTCACCATTTCTCCTCCAGGGCTGGTTTTGCGTGTTCTTGACCAAGTTTTGTGCCAGTCATAGTTTCAGTTGTCACGAACCACCCGGGATCGAAGGCTACCACTATCTACATGCCTTGCAGCAGCTCTGTGAAGCTGAATGAAGCTCAGCACCTGAAGGCTACCTGCCAGGCCATGTCGTCCTTCTGCCCAATGTTTTAGCTTGAACAGAGCTGCTGCTCTTCTCACCAGGTTGCTGGAAATCTTGGACAGAAGGTTCATGCACATGCAGTTACTGTGATGCATATGGAATATAGCAGCCCTGCTGCTTGGGGGTTAAGCAGATAGTCTGCAGGAGTGCATTAAATCTGAGCATGCACAAATCAGCAAATATAGACTATTTTTTGGATATCCAAAAGATAAACTAAACAAAATAATTTAGGGGTTTTTGTGGTTTAGGTTGTATTCACAAAATCAATCTGCATGGTTAAAAGGTCAAATGACATACATTGTGGAAGTATATCCACTGCACATGCAAAGGCCATAACCTGGTGAAAAACTGACTGCTGTAACACAACAAACTAATAAAATTGGAACCGTGACCTTCTCAGCTAAGTGCTTTGGCCAGTTTCCTTAAGCTTCTAGCTTTTCTACAGAGGTACTTGTTTACAGATCTACTCATCTATCGTATTACCACCCCTTCTCAAACATCAGAGCCCTGATCTAGGTGTAGCCATTCCCATTCTGCACCGGGGTAGATCGGTCTGCCTTCCTTGGCCACATCTGTGAGCAGGTACTGGTGCAGCCTGCCTGGGCTGCTCATTCTGGATTGGCCCTGCACCAGAGCTGGGATGCTGAAAAACAGGTAGTTTGGGTTTTTGTTAGGAACAGCAGAATAATAAAGCTTGCTGCTGCAGGGAGATAATGAAGGGTTGGGAGACGAGAGAGGTCCACTAGGGAAGGACAACTGGAGGAGCTGGATGTGACATAAATGAGCTAAGGGAACTGTGGAAAGGGAAATCCTTGGCAGGAAAAAAGAGACTGAAAAGTGAGAAAAAAGACTGGGGAAAAAAAGAAAAGAGGAACAAAGGTGAAATTTGAAGGAAGTATAGGTGAGAGATTTTGAACAAATTCGTCACTGCCAGAAGGAAAGGAAATACCTGTATTCCATCTATTCTTTTTCTTCACTACAAGTTTCAGTTTTTACCTTTAATATGGTCATTGAAGATGCTTGAAAGAAGGACAAAGCCCTGTTTTAAGTGATTCTGTGCTGCTCATGGCATCTCATTGAAATCTTTCTGGTATGCAAGCAAAACAGCTCTTTTGGTTTTGTGTTTCCTAGTGCAGCACCAGATTGTTCCCAAAACTGTAGCAGTTCAACCTGTTATAGATCCTTCATCTCGCTGGTGGGAAAATAATAAAAAATCAAATTTAGAATGTGTTGCCTCCTTCCTAGGAACCTGGGGTGAAATTATTCTGCTTGTAGTCAGCAAACCCTTCCCCACAGGGTTGATGTTTCTAATGTAAAAACAAGGTATTATAATAACAAAAACAAACACCACTATTATTATTGTCGTTGTTGTTTAAAGCCCTCTCAACTGAATGTTTACCTGTTTCCATAGAAATGGAGTGTAGGTCTCCAGAATATTTGCTAAATGAACTCTAAACAGCCCACACCTGGGACATGTGAAGGGTTGAGAGACATGGCAAAGAGAACCATCAAGCGCCTCTGCAATCTCTCCTGTGCAGAGTCAGTCTGTGATATTAGGAAATGGAATACAGACACTTGTTTAGGCTTTGTTTCAGTCAAAGAAGTTGTGAAATGTGTTTTTGAGCTGTGCTCGTGACTTGTCTTACAGAAGCAGCCAGCGTATGGCTGAAATGGCATATTTTTCTTGTCTCCACACCCTCTTTTTCCTTGTTCTCCCTTTCTCCTCTTTAAATTCTTCTTCCTGATAGAAAGGGATTGGAGCCAAAAGTTCCCTTATTCTGGAAACTGCTTGAGTCTGAGGTTTTGACTTAATTTATCTTTACCTGCTGATGTGAGTGAACTACAACCCTGTTGACTTGTGTAGTGTTATCCAAGGCTAAATCAGTATATACCTGATCCACAAAGGAACCATTGTACAGCATGTTGGCATTTGATCATGCTGGGGAATGAAAGCCATATTTGAGTGAGGCCTACAAGTGCCTCATTACTGCACTGTAAACAACTGGATATTACAGTAATGGACAAGGCTCTGAGTGCTACAAACAGCTTCACATTCACTGTATTGATTTGCAATGTGCACAGTGATGGTCTGCTGTAATAAATACAAATGCCATAGTGTAGAAATGTCAGAACAACTTATTAAAAATGTGTCTCTTGCTTGTGCAGTACAGCATGTACATCTGCACAGCTGCAGGGTTGTGGCAAGGTGGGGATGAAGCTGTGGCTCAAAATTCAGCGGTGCAAGAATATAAATTCAGCATATTTACACAGCCTGTACTGGCCAGTCCTGTTTCTTTGTGCTTCCCTGTAACAGACAAGACTTCTCCCGTGCCTCAGAACATATTTCACATTACAGAAGAAAATATATTGTTTCTCACATCTCAGGAGGGTTCAGGTGTTACCAGGTCTCAGCCCACATACCACAGGCAGTTCTCTGCCCACCTTCCACCACTTAGAGAAGCAGGAAATGCCACCAGAGTCATCATTTCTCTTAACAGTACAATTGGTTTATCTAAGCACGGAAAACCTTCAGCATTTACCAGGGCAGTAGTTCAAAAGAGGGACTTGTGGCAGATCACACGTGTGCTTCTGCTGGGTACACCTAATAGATTAGTGACCTTTGACCAGATCAGCAGTTTGTATGACATCTGCTCAATCTCTTGGTCCACTAGAGGGTAAGAGGCAACTTCCTTAAGAAAATAGTTTGTGTTCCTCTACATGTCTCTTGAGGTACCATTTCCCAAGCCATTCTTCTCTGTGACAACTGAGCTGGTCTGCATCTCCCATCTGGACTCTCTTCCTTCTGGAATAATCCATACACTGACTAGCAGTTTCTTGCTAGGGTTTCCCCTGTTGTGGTGACATCCCTTTTAGCTCATTATGTAAAAGAATGTCACAGAGAAAAACTTGTCCATATTTGCTAACTATAAGTAGAATTTACTGTTGGAAACCACTCAGTCCTGCCTGCCCCAAACTCCAAGCAATGAAGGAAAGGGAGAATGAAACTGGAAAAATTGCTTTGCTATATAGGAGAAATGACAGGCTAATCATTGTCACAAAAATAAACAAGATTTTATGAATGAGTGTGGAGTGTGACAGGAGCTACGGAAAGGCTGGGAGGAGAAGTGGATGGAAATCTCTTGCTGGAAACATCAGTGTGTTTCCACAATCATGAATATAAATATTGCCTATGCTCCAAGAATGTACACTTATACAAACATTCAGATGGATATTTCCATAATATCCATCAGCCTTAGCACTTTGCAGATGACAACGGAATTAAAGCCCATCATACATCATTTGAAGGAGAACTACTGTGCTTATCATGCAGGCTGAAAAATGGAAAGGTTAGATGAATTAACCCAAATACAGGGCTTGTGCAAACCTGAATCTGTAAGCTCTGATTCCACCTGACTATTCTTTGTCCTTGTATTTATTGAAAAAGTTTTTTTGAGTTTAGTAACAGAAGGGATCTATGGAGTTTCACAGAAGTCTGTAGATGTCACTACAGGAACTGCCAGGATCTCCTACTTTTTAGTGTTGTTCTTGTTGTTCGTGTAGTCCTATAGATTTAGAGATTTCCTATAATGTTCTGCTGCAGATGTCATAGGAAATGAGAGAGTCTTGAACAGCATAGAGGTGGTGCAATGCTTTGCTCCCCAAAGTCCCCCATTAGGTAGGCATGCCAGGAGAGGGGAGGAGAGCCTGCTGTTAACCTTATCTGATGGATTGTCCCTGAGGCACCACTGCCATCTGGTGAAAGCTGGAGCAGCCCATGGAGATGTGTTAGGGAGCCATAACTGACAGCCTTACCACTGCACTAAACCCAACCCAGAAAGGGAGCACAGTCTGGCCCACAGAATTTTACGGAGAGTTTTTCTTTGGAGTTTTTCTTTTAAAGTCTGTTTTAGATCCCTGAACCAAATCCGTAATTCTTCATACAACAAAGTCTTTGTACACTCATCAAAAATTATAGTTATTAGACTCTGAGTTATTAATCTTTCTGAGGAAATCACAGGATGTTGTCCTCAGACTTTGGAAAGTTAGTGTTGGTTTGCCACTTTTGTCTAAGCAAACCCATTTTCTGAAGCATGTGAGAAGGAGGTATCCTGCTTGTGTTGTGCAAGTGCCTGTTGAGGAGCAGTCAGTGGTGATTAGTTCTGCAACACACTGCATGGGTCAGATTTGTCAAAAAAGAGAGCAAAACGTGTCTTAAGTATGTGAACAGCTATTGTCTGTTAGTTCCCTGGGCTTTGGAAAATGACCTGGTTCATATCGAGGATGCTCAAAACTGGTCTTGGCCAGACTGACTATGCAGATGAGGGGAGAAGAGCCACTGGCATGAGCAAGCTGGCGCAGGTATCCATGCTTTGTGAGGAAGCAAGGAAGTGAAGGAAGTAGAAATTACTCCAAAAGCCAGTGGGTGTTTTTCTGTTACTGGCCTGATATCCCGCATGGTATAGGGGAAGCCAAGATGCATGGTGTTCCCTGGGGGTTGATCCATTTTGACCTGTAGGCTGAGGTGTGTAGAAAA